>NC_142639.1:13979722-14285277 GCF_053813885.1 Theobroma cacao
GAGTTCAAAATGTTTCAAAATGAAACAATTTTTATTGTTGGGAAGTCTGAGTTGGATGTTTATTTAGATGAGGCAAAGCTTGATTATGAAGTGTTTGAAGATTTGGATGTGCTTAATTATTGGAAGGATAATGCTAAGCGCTTTCTTGATCTTTCTATTATGGCACGAGATGTATTGAGCATTCCGATTACTACGGTAACATCAAAGTCTGTTTTTAGTATTGGTGGTCATGTTCTCACCAAGTTTAGAAGTTCCCTCCACCATGAAAATGTTCAAATGCTTGTTTGCACAAAAAATTGGTTGCATGACTTTTCTTTAGCTACCGATGGTATTGTTTATTTTATATATTTCAATGTCTTTAATATTTACTTGTTAAATTAATAATTTTAGTTAAAATGGAAACTCACTATATCTTTTTTTTTATGACAATGAATATTAGATGATAATGATTCAGAGTTGGAGACATCATTGCTGTCCAAACAACACTCAAATGTTTTGATTGAGGATGAAGATTGAGAAGAACATAAATTAGTCTTAAAGTTTATAAATATTTGATTATGTACTTATATAGTTATGTTAATAGAATTGTAGTTTATGTAATTGTGTTAAACATTGAAATTTTATTTATATTTGATGTAATGTATTTGCTTATTTATGTTTCGTGTAAATTATTTGTTTCTAACATGTTTTTATTATTCAATTTATGTATTAAATCATTGCATAATTTTATTAATAAAAAGTAAAATTTTTTTTTTCAAAAAATATGAGCTGGCCCAGCCCAGCCCATGGGCTAGAAGGGGTGGGTTAGGTTGGGAATTTGGCAGCCTATATAAAATATGGGCTGGCCTTGCCCAGCCCATATTTTTTCAACCCACAAGGACTTGGGCCAGGCTGGGTAGAGCCGACCCATATTGACAGGTCTAGTCATACTGTCCATTATCGTCGTCTATCATTGTCATCTGTGGTGGCGAAAATTTAGTGAGAGAAGGAAAGAGAATACTAGGGTAGAAAAAGAAAGGAATTGTAAAAAATGAAGAAATTGTATTTTATATAGTGGTAATTTTTAAAATCAATGAAAGGTAAAATTATGTTAAAAAAATTACCATGTGTCATCATACTAATGAAAACATTGACGGTTGACTAATGACATGACTTATGTGTCCAACGAAAGATATTCTTTTAGGGCGGATTGTCAATTTTGAATTCTAATAAACCCGCATGAAATTATGACTAAAACTTAGGAGGTCATAGTATTTTATCCTAAATTTTAACATCCTAGTGCCATTTCAAATTTATCACTTGAGCTAAATTCAAGTGATATGCATTTAGATAGAATATGATAACGTACTCTTATGTAATTTATTAATTTGTCACAATCAAACATGCTCAATCTAAAATGATATTAAAAATCTAATATATGAAAATCTAATGACTCATTTAGAGGGTTAGAAAAAGAAAAAAAATCTAATAACTCATTAAAGGGTTCAAAGAAGAGAAAATCTTGTATAATATAAAATGGTATAATGTTCAAAAAAAATCTTAAACTATTTAAGAAAATTCAAATAAACTCTTATTCTTTTATTGTATTTAATCAAGCTTTTATACTTTTATTTTGAGTTACATAAACCCTTATGACTAATGGTTGACTAATTGTCATTTGTTAAAATACCACTTATCATTTTATATCCATATTGCACTATCATGACGTAGATTTGGAGAGTGAAAAATGTTGCATGATCATATTATTATGCCACATTAATATGCCATGTCATCATCAATTATGTGTGTCAGTATGTCATCTTATCATTCATTATGATATGTTAATATGTCATATTAGCGCCATGGAGTATAGAATGATAAATGACATTTTGACTATCAATCATTAATCATAAGGGTTTGTTTGACTTAAAATAAAAATATAAAGGCATGATTGAATGTAATAAAAGTATAAGGGTTTATTTAAATTTTTCTAAATAATTTAAGTGCTTTTTTTAGATATTATGCCATATGAAATTGTATAAATTACACAGAAATTTAAATTATGTATGCTATATAGATAAAATAAGAGATACATATAAGGTTAATCCTAGTTTTATTTATAATTTAATTTTAATTAATTAACTAATAGTATTATAGTATAACTCTAATAAAATAGTGTAATCCAACTAGATAATAACTTTAACTAAATAATTTGTATAATTATCTGATTGTTTTCATAAGGATATAGTTGAATTTGACAAATTTGATTTCATTCTTTTACTTTTCAATACAATCCATAAACTGCTCAGATTTATAAAAATCATGAATGGTACATTATATATGTGAACGATGATTAAAAATGTATAAAAAAAGAATAAACAGAAAATAATGAAAGGGAATGAGATTCAACTAGGATGACTTATCATTTAATAAAATGTTTTAGAATTTTTGCATAATAGCCGTGACACATTATATTGGTATGCCAACAGGCGACTAGGAGAAAGCAGCCGTAAGCACTTGGGGCCCTAATTATCAATTGAACCAAAAAAAAGAAGTCCCTACATCTAGCTCACATGTATCCTCATTCAGTTTATACTGTAACATTTGTATACAAAGCCAGAGAGAAAGAGAGATGAGGATATGTATCAGAAAACATTCAAGCTTGATTCTTCTGGCTGTGGTAGCCATTGCCGTAGCTTCCGCCATTGTCCTTGCCAAGGTTTCAAAAGGATTATCATGGTTTTATTTGGCATCTCCGTGGAATTGGGCTTCTAGCTTCGGGCCCTTTTCTTCTTTGCCTTATTCTTCCGATCATGCCATTGTACATATTCATCGTCCTCTCCCTTTCTCATCAATGATACTTATTATAAGAATGAAAGCCGCCTTGTTGGTTCATCACTTTACCATTTTGTAATTCATTTCCTTGTTCATGTTTGTTCTGCAGGATAAAAGAAAGCAGAAGGAGAAAGAATTTATAAATCTAGAAATGATTTTCCACAATAATGACTCCGTGTTGAAAAGGGGTAAGCCCCGAGATGAAAGGCTGGAGAAGGTTGAAGCAAGTCTTGCTAGAGCTAGAGCTTTGATAAGAGAAGCTATATTAAACCCCAACAGCACATTGGATCTTCAGGATTTGGATTATGTTCCGCAAGGCAACATCTACAGGAATGCTCATGCATTTCATCGGTGTTGAACCACTGAATCCTCTGTTAGTATTTCTTGTTAATTTCACATGCAATAGAGTCGAGTAAAAGCCCTGGAATGCATTGAAATTGAGTATCAAGAATATAAAATGACCTGTTTTTCAGTTTTTGAGAGCAACATGAATTTTATAAAGCACATGCAAACCCTACGGTTTGTTGTTGATTTCTATGTGTCTCAAACTTTTTGATCTCTAAGGTCAATCACTACTTCAAAAAAAGAGCCATGATCAGTACAATTAATGGTACCTGGGAGAAGTGGAAGGGTTTGAAATCTTGCCCCGAAAGAAGGTAACCCGTACTGTTGCTTTAATTGTTTAAAATTTAGGATCATTGTTAACAGCGAAGAAAAATATTCTTTTTTTTTTGTGTGGAGGGGGATGGGGTCGTGCAAACAAAAGCAGCTTCAGTAACATGTTGGTTCTAGGATTGAAATGCACATGGATGTTTTTCTTGTGACTTCTCCGCAATACTTGCCATGTTTCCCTACTAGTTAGTCATTTTCTTTGTTTCTATATATATTTATGTCTCAGGAGTCATCTGTTAATGGAAAAGATGTTCAAGATATTTGTTTATGAAGAGGGGGTGCCACGTTTATATCATTATGGTACTTGCAAGAACATATACTCGATGGAAGGACTGTTCATTAGCATGATGGAACAGGACAAAAAAAATCGAATTTTGAACCCTGATAAAGCTCTTGTTTATTTCCTTTCCTTTAGTGTTGTAATGATACTTGAGCATCTGTTTGATCCAATCATCCGTGATAAAGCTGTGATGGAGCGTACAGTTGTGGATTATGTACGAATCATATCTCACAAGTATCCATATTGGAATAGAAGTATTGGAGTTGATCATTTCATGCTTTCCTGCCATGACTGGGTAAATATGAAAGCTCATCCACTAATAAATTCTTTTTCTTTTTTTCTGGCTTAATTTGAACAATACAATTACTTTTACCTTGGAAGTGAATGTTTGTTGAAGGTTACAGGGGCCGCTGGCAACCTGGTATCTGAAGGAACTCTACTACAATGCCATCCAAGTACTATGCAATGCAAATACTTCAGAGTATTTTAATCCAAAGAAAGATGCATCGCTTCCTGAAATCAATCTGAAAACAGGGGAAACTGTGAATCTTACTGGAAGTTTGCCTCCATCCAATCGGTCAGTCTTGGCATTCTTTGCAGGTAACCTGTATCATGGTAAAATTAGGGCGGTACAGTTAAAGCATTGGAAGGGAAAGGACAAAGATGTGCAAATTTATGAAAGACTACCACAAGGACTTTTATATGATGACATGATGAAGAAGAGCAAGTACTGCTTATGTCCAAGTGGGCATGAAGTTGCCATTCCAAGAATCGTAGAGCCTATTTATGCTGAATGTGTTCCAGTATTAATCTCACAGCACTATATCCTTCCTGTCAGTGATGTTCTTAATTGGGACTCGTTTTCAGTCCAAGTTCCAGTGAGTGAAATACCAAACCTCTAGAAAATTCTTATGGGGATACCCGAAGATCAATATCTGAGAATGCTAGAGCATGTCATGCAAGTGCAACGGCATTTTTTGGTGAATGATACTCCTAAGAGATATGATATCTTTAACATGATAATTCATTCGATATGGCTTCGTAGGTTGAATGTACGAATTTTTAGTTGATTCAGAGCCTATACAATCACTTATAAGTGTCAGGTTTCTTGTCTGTGTAGTAGAGTTTTAGCCATGTAGAATATGAACAGAACCAAATTTAGACCTAAGAATTGCTTTTGCCTTTTGGTCCTCAGTCCCTTCATTTGATTAGAGCAGCCTACCTACCGCTTGATCGGGTTCAGTTCCATGTCTTCATCCAGAAACTTAGCCGACATACAAAGAGCAGATCAGCTCAATGTCTTCATTCAAAAAGCTTAGCCAACAGAGCAGATCAGATTTGGAGCTAATAAATCATGCCAGGTAGTATTTCTTGTCTGGAAAGAGATGTCCTTTGGTCCTGGCTAACTTCTCTTGATTAACTAATGGCTTAACTCCTTTTACATGAAAAATTATTGTCTCGTGGAGCTAGTATTTGTGTTTGATACATGAATTGTATGCTTTATAGAGAACCGTGTCTAAAGCTCCAATTTTCACTTGCAGAATGCTAAAAATTAAGTTTATGAAATGTTCACAATTTGTAGGAATGTAGCCTATATGTTTTCCTTCATAGAAGGGATTATCTGGATTCATATATGTTAAGATTATGTACTTTGATTCTAGTCCTCTTCAGGCTTTCTTACATTCACATGCATGGTGTCCCTTTTTCTGTTAGGCTTTGTAAGATAAAAAAAAACAAAGAAAGTTAGAGGAGATGAAAAAAAAAAACATAGAAAACACATTCTTTCCTTTTATTGGTACGTTTGATCCGAAAGATGAAATCAGAAAACTTATTTAAACCTATTAATTGATTGGTAGAGTTGAAAAATGAAACGAAAGAAAAAAAATTATATTATTTTATCATTATATATATTTTTATAGTCATTTTATTTACTTCTAATCTTATCAATTTGAATGATTTATTTCTGTGAAAAGAATAAAAAATGATAATCTCTCCTATATTATTTCTTCTCTTGTTTTTTCTTAACTTTAGCAATTTGTGTTTGCATGTCTTAACCATGTTACGTAAACATAAGATATGAATAGTTATATGAGTAAATACAATACGATTAATTAAATGTGTCGAGATTATAAATTTATATAAATATGTTTATTAAACATGTAGAATAACATAATATGTTTATTAAACGAGCCATATTAAATTTTAAACGATATGACACAATTGATGACTCATTTAAACAATTACCATGAAGTTTAATTTGGGGACTCTTTGTTTATCTCTTGGGCTTTCATTCTTCGGTTTCTCTTTTGGACTTAGTTTTTAAGCTGTCGTTACTACTCTTGTTTGTTCATAAAGTTTAATTAGATGGATATTTTGTCCCTAAAAACCAATGATGTTTAATTACTTTCCAACTTAACAAAACATTTGCAAACTGAGCATTTGGTTGACAACTGGGTTCATTTTTTTAAAATGATAAAAAATTTCAGGTTCATAATTGTTAAATCAAACAAAAATTTTAATTTCTTTTAACAAATATAAAAAATCATATCGTATCAAATCGTAAGTTATGGTATAAAATTTTAAAATTTATTAAATTTTATTATTGTGAAGAAAAATAATTATAATTAAAATTTAAAATAAAAGTACTAATATTTTAATAAAAATGAAATGTTTTAATTTAAAAACATATTTATTTTTCCAACTTCATATCTACATAAAATAATATCTATTTTATATATGCATAAAATACAAAAATATAATTTAATATTTTAGAAATATATATGTATATATATATTGCTATAATGTATAGATATATGTAACAAATTTTGTATTAGTGATCCTATATGCACATTTATATTTATTTTGTGCACACACAAATTTTTTAAATGCGTAACAGTCCAAACATACAATTTATTATTAAATATACAAGAAAGAAAATGAAAATTTTATAGATTTCTCTTTAATATTTTATACTATTTTAAATTTTTAAATTCCTAAACAATTGAAATGAGAAAAAAATTAATAATCTTATATTATTTAAGCTTTAAAAAATATACTTATAAGATTTTATTTTAATAAAAAATAATTAAAATAGCATTTTTTTAGAAATTTGGGTTTGAGTAGATTTTATTTCAGTCTAATCCAAATACATCATAAAAGTATCAAAGTGTATTGTATGATACGCATTGATAAATATGTTATTGATTCATGATAAAATTGATTCTCCATATAAATATATATTGATTTATTATGAATCAAATCGATCAGTATTATATTTATCGAGTATCATACGATTTGAACAAATATGTTTTGAATTCTTTTAGGTCTAAGTTCATGAAATTTTTTGTTATTTATAATGGTTGTCTCCATTATTTTTGTCTTTCAGAATAATATTTTTGAAACATTTTTTAGAAAAAAAATTATAATGTAAATTGATAATTGTTTCATTTATCAATACTCATGGTTAAAAATTATCGAACATTGGTTGCAAAGAAGTATAGGCGGTAGAATGAATCTGAACATGAAACTTACTCTTAAAAATCCAAATTCTAACCTGACTAGACTCAAATTGATTAAAAAAAAATTAAAGATCCAAACTTCAGATAACCTAGCTAAACTTTGAAAGAATTCGAATCTTAAATTATCAAAATTAATCTTTCCTAATCTGAACTTAATAGTAATATCGAAAATGATTGAATTTGTAAATAAATAATTTTTTACAAAATGTAAAATTTAATTATTAAAACTCTGGGATCAAATGAATTTTTTTTATAAAATTTAAAATTTAATTTTTATGTTCATTCAAATCAAACCCGAATCTCAATCCGATCCGAACTCGAGATAATTTGGTCTGAAAAGAATTCGAACTTAAAATGGTATGATTTCGAAACAGTCCGAACCTGGCTTAAGTCGAACAAAAGATGACCTCAAATGATTCAATCTCGAATCCTTCCATTTGCGCTCTTTACGTTGAATTGAGAGTATTATTATCTTAATTCGCGCAAGTCTCAAAAAAGAGTAATAATGGTTCTAACTCCTATGCACCAATGTCCGTGATGGCGACGGCCCCCAACCCAGATCCAAACGCATCCTCCTAACTCCTAAGTAGTGGTCATCAATCTCACTTTTGCTACACGAGTCTTTGCCAATATTTAGAGTAATTAAACTATTTGGGTGCTTTGGGAAATGGTGCTTTGAATCACCTGATCTTACTTGTCATTTCGCCAAGTTTAAAATCCATATGGTGTATTCTCATCTTCATGCCTCTCTTGGGATTGACTTCATTCCTCCAACATGGAACTGGCAGCATTAAGTGTCTAATTAGAATCAAACGGGAAGCGTCAACTTAAAGAAACTTCATTTACTGTGTATGAACGTTACACTAAGAAGCTGTAGCCGCAGAATCACCTGTCCAGAATATCTCTGACGGGCAGCAAAGAATAACCAGCTATCAAGAAATGAATCCCACCGCCTGTTACTGCTTCAGCAACTTAATTTTCGTTTTTTTCACTTTCTGATTCAAGTTTAGAACAGAGCATTTTATTGAAGACTGAAGTTATGAGACCTTCCATTAACAAGCCTCATATTCCACCTTCATCTTTCTGGTCTTCTTCATTGAATTTAGTTTTATTCCTTGTAATACCTTTGGTTGTGTTCTTAGTTCTTGTCTCTGCATTGACTCCTGAGCCCTCTACTTTGTCTCCATGGACATGGAGATTTGGCAACTTGGTTTCTCATTCTTTTGGTTTTTCTCCTCCTTCACTAATTGAAGAAACTCCAACTAACATTTCCGACTTCAAGGCACATACTAATAATTCCACAGTGATCAAAGGGTCTTCCATCTTCAATGGATCCTCGACAGATTCTTCTTTCCTGGATGCCGAACCAGATTATTTTGCCTCCAATAGGTCCTTTTCAGCTGCATTTATTGAGAAAGAAACAGTTCAACTTGTAAGAATTTCTTTTTCTCTCAAACCTTTTTATGTTTTCTTTTTTGTTTCATTACACTTTAGCATTAAACTCTAAACTGAAAAAGTCTTTATGGTATTGTTTCTTCCAAACTGTGGACAAAAGCAGGCAATGTCGAAGAATAACGAATCTGAAGAAATTGATGTTACATCCACGACAAGAGTTGTAAAGAGATACAGCAAGTTGGAGAGGCTTGAAGCAAATTTGGCAAGAGCCCGTTCCTCTATAAAAGAGGCTGCTCTAGTTAGGAATTTGACATCGATCCATCAAAACCATGACTATGTGCCTCATGGCCCAATATACAGGAATTCAAATGCTTTTCATAGGTATTTATTCAATTCAAGCAAATTTCTCCGTTTATTAACTAGATTTTTTTTATCACAATTAAACTTTCGATTCACTTGAAATAATTCATAGGAGTTACTTAGAGATGGAGAAGCTCTTCAAGATTTATGTGTACCAGGAAGGAGAGCCACCAATATTCCATAACGGTCCATGTAGGAGCATATATTCCTCAGAGGGAAGGTTCATTCATGAATTGGAAAAGGGCAAATTTTATAGAACCCAAGACCCCGATGAGGCATTGGTTTATTTCCTTCCATTCAGTGTTGTCATGCTGGTTCATTATCTCTACGATCCTGAAACCTTTGACACCGATGCCATTGGACGGGCTGTTGTAGACTACATCGATGTCATTGCCAGTAAACATCCCTACTGGAATCGAAGCCTTGGTGCGGACCATGTCATGCTCTCCTGCCATGATTGGGTAAGTAATTGTGTTGGACCCTCCAAGCCCAACCACCCCTTTTTGTTGACGAGCATTATTAGTAACAATTGGCATTAGACCACCCTGCACAGGCCTAGTAGCATTTGTTTGACTTATAAACATGTTAAAATTGTGAAGCTGCAGTCATAGCTAGCAAATTAACATGAATTTTTATGATTATTTTCCACTTGCTGATTGATTGATTCTAATTTTCCAGGGGCCGCGTGCATCTTCCTATGTTCCTCATTTGTACCACAAGTCCATTAGAGTTTTATGTAACGCAAACACTTCTGAAGGATTTAATCCAGCTAAAGATGCCTCATTTCCAGAAATCAATCTTTTAACAGGTGATGTGGAAGGGCTATTAGGCGGTCCTTCTCCCTCTCGTCGGTCCATTCTTGCCTTTTTTGCCGGCCGTCTCCACGGCTACATCAGGTACCTCCTTCTGAATGAGTGGAAAGACAAACGGGATCCTGATGTCCAAGTTTTTGACCAACTTCCCAAGGGAGTTTCATACATGTCGAAGCTGAAGAACAGCAGGTTTTGCCTATGCCCGAGTGGATATGAAGTAGCAAGTCCCAGAATTGTGGAGGCTATCTATGCAGAATGTGTTCCAGTGCTGATTTCAGACAGCTATGTGCCCCCTTTCAGTGATGTCCTGAATTGGAATTCATTCTCAGTTCAGGTTGCGGCCAAGGACATCCCAAACATCAAAAAGATCCTGATGAGCATTTCTCAAAGGCGATACTTGAGAATGCAAAGGCGAGTGAAACAAGTTCAAAGGCACTTCGTGGTGAATGCAACTCCCAAGAGATATGATGTCTTCCACATGATTACTCACTCTATTTGGCTTCGAAGATTAAACATTCACGTTCAGGATTTTGATCATTCTTGATTTTAACATGTAAAATTTTGGTCACTAATAAATGCTAGTAAGTTCAAAAAGAAGGAAGAACACAAAGGGCAGTCAGTTGTGAAATATTTTGTTCAAACAATTTTAATAAGAATGTATGATAAATAATATGTGGGGGTTTTTTCTTTCAAGACGGACTGACGTTGTATCTTTTCTTTGATGCATCAAATGAATAATTTGCTTATTAACGTGAATCAACTTTTTTTTTTTAAGGCAAAATAATTTTTATTGAACAAATTTAGAAACTAAGCGCCATTATATTTTCACCCAAGAGAGCACTTTCATGAGCTTAACCCACAACATAAATATCTAAAATAGACCAAATGCAACAAACCTTCAATCCTGTTAGGATATTGATATAAATTATTTAATTAGAATTATTATATAATACTATTATATATTTAGTTGGACTATACTATTTAATAGAGTTATATTACGATATTATTAGCTAGGTAGAATTACACTATAAATAGGATTAATTATATATATTGCTTAAATTTATCTATAACATATATTTCAATAGTACAAAAACATTTTTTTCTTGCAATTTTTTTATACAATTTCAATATACAAGCTAGTTGTTGGTTTTCATAAATAAATAAATAAATAAAGACTTGTAAAAGAAAAAATGTTCTAGAGAAGATGCACCCAACTGCTTCGACCATGCATATGACAACTCCATCCTCCATCCCAAAATCATCGACTGTTTTGTTTGATTAAGTTGTGACATGATGAAACACGACATAGATGGTGAGTAATGTGATGAAACATAATGACGTGATGAAATATAAGATAAATGTGACAAAACACGTGACAACTAATGTGACGAAATACGATATAGAAGATAAATGTAACAAAGCACCTGACAAGTGGTGTGACAAAATACGACACAAATAGTTGACTTAAAAGGACACGTGGTAGCTAGCATTTCAAATAAGCTACAATGGCAAAAAATGTCAAAACATGGTAACATGGGCAATCGGTGTGTGAGATAAGAGCGAATAACGTGTGAAGCATGTGAAACAAAGATTGTCATCAATCATTTTGATATCATGTTAAAAGAAGAAAAAAATTTTGATCTATTAAATCTGAAACTCTAATACCATGTTATGTGCATCTAGTACTTCTTTCATCTTAACATCAAAAGAACCCCAAACAATCGGATTGTCTCTCATCTTAACATTTGAAGAATCACTTAAGCCTTCCTCTTCCATTGCCACCACCTAAGCAGAGCATTTTTTATCCAAGTTGAAGTTTATGAACTCATGGCCAGGCTCCATCGAAACAACGATAGTGAAAGACTCACCTTTGGAGGAAACCACAAATGAAAATGGAATAACAGAACTCCTCTTCACAAAAACTAGAATTCTTGCCATATCGAACCTCAACCTCTTATGGGTACTACCATCCACAATCACAAAGATCCCCAGTCATTTCTAACCATAGAAAAGGAACTTCCATGCCAAGGATTCAAAGGAGCATCCTCTAGATTAATCCACACTAATTTGTCTCTTCTGACAACAGAAACATCCCCAAGTTTAATAATCTGGAACCAGGCCTTAAACAAATCTACATAATTGCTTAACAATTCTAGCCTTTCTTCTTTCTCAAAGAAAATTAGAATAACATAGGCTCCCCAACGTTCTTACAGTACAATAGATCTCATCATTAACCAATGTCTCTTACAGAGCCTTAAAGTGACCATAACTCCTTAATACACTAAAAGCAATTCTGTTCAACCATTCGAAATCTTCCTTTGGGATAAATACATCAAACTAAATCCAATTTGGAAGTCTCTCAACTACCTCCAAACTAATACTAGCATCTCCTTTTCTTATCATCTTCCATCAAAGAGTTTGATTTTGTTCATTGCATCCCTTGGTATAACTCTCCTCGCAACCTCTAGATATATCCTACCCTTTCTTATGGTACCATCACTAGTTTTCGAGCAAAATTGCCATCTCAATCACCCTTCTGACTGTTCAACTTCCCCCACCCATTTTGTGAGTTCTTTTATTTATTCTTGTTATATATGGAAAGGAATTTATACCTAGACACCCTTTAATTTAATGTCTGCCATCACCAACTAAGAAATAATTTTCATTTTTTCCATACATATAAGGTCACTTTCAAATTAACAAAAGTGAATAAGATAAACAGGAAAAATGTAGAAACTATATAAAATGACACTTCCACTATCAAAATTAACATCAGTTGATAATGAGATTGCTTCTTTTGATCTCTTACTCTTTGCTTTATTTGCATGAAAAATAAATGCATAAAGGAGTTATCTTATTCTTAAGTTTATTCACACCTCTTTCTTCTTCTCTTTCTCTTTCTTTTTTTTTTTTTTTTACTTTTGTTTTTTTATTTTTACTTTACTCTTTCCTATGTAACTTTCCACTGAAACACACTTCATTTATAAGCTTGAACAGAGATCACTCACTACTATTGTGTGAAATTGAGAAGAGGTAAAATTTTCTTTTATCATTTTTTTTCTATTTAGATTATTTAACTATTTATATATTTAACCATTGTGTGAAATTTTGTATATCGTATTTAATTATTTATATTTTATACATTATATTTTATAAATCCAGAAAATATTATCAAGCACAACTTTTTTGTAAGCCTTTCTTTTTTTTATTCCTTTTAGTTTATATAACATTCTTTTTGGTTTATATGTTATATAAAATTATTATCTATTATGAATATTTTGATTGTTGTTTAAATGGAACATATTCATTTTAAAAATATTTAGTCTTTATTCCTCTTCGTCTTTGATCTCCCAACACAAGTTGACTAGCTCCACTCCTGTTTTCACCTTAACATATATCTTTGTATATCTTTACAAATATTATAATATAATTAATTGATTATGTATTGGACCTTGAGACACATATATCATTTCCATATCTCACCTTAGTTCTATAACACCCCATACCTTGAATGATAGCTACTAGAGCTTATTAGGTGATAATTGGAGTAAATTAAGGTTAATTGTGATGTTACTAAATATAATATGGTGAATGGAACATTTTGGGATAACATAATATTTTATTCATAATATAATGACATTAAAATAATATTAAAATGATACTGTTTTATTGAATGACAAATTTAATTGTGTTTTCATAAAGGAGGTGTTATTTGGGTAAGGTAAATATAAGTGGGTGAGATCGATAGAACAATAAGGTGATTTATAATGTAAGGTATTATTATTAGATGTATATATATAAAATATATGTATACATATATATATATATATTGAATTATAGTTGATTAATTATGGTAAGTAAAAATATATATAAATAATAATAATAAAAGATAATAAAATAAATTAAAACCTACAATAGCATGCAATGAAATAGCTATTCGGCCATGAAAAATATTAATAGGAGAGGGAAGAATAAACTGTGTTTTAAAAGTAAGATTAAGTGGGTAGAAGAATCTACAACTCAACTAATAATGACTAAAGTAATATGATTAAAGATAGGATAAACAAAGAAAAAAAATCCATGATGGCCAATATATGGAACCACAATCTGCCAATAGGGAAGAAGATTATTTTTAGAATAATCTTTTATTGTAATTCACCTGAGAGGATCCGCCCATTTCAACTCCTCCAAGCTGCCATTCTTCTGCCTTTCTTTTCCTCTAGAAAACCGAACACTATCAGTGCATTTTCAAGAGTTTTTGCACATGGTGAACTGACAATGTAAGTAAAGAGTTGTTTACTCTATTTTACCTCTTAAACCCAAGCTTCCATAGCTTTCAATAAGCACTAAAACCTTCACCAAACCACCACATAAAGCTAAGAAGTTGAAAGAGATCAAAGGAGAGGTTGGATGGAAGGAATCAGAGTTAAACTCCCGGCCAAGAGGAGAGAGTTCATGCATGGTCCGTTTAAGCATCAAGATCGAGCATACTTAGCAGTTTTTTTTTTTTGAGGTTTAAGGCTCCCCAATTAATTTCAAAAGCAAAAAGGGGAAAATCAGTGGGTTAGGTAAGGAATTATTTATTTTGTTGGAGTTTAAATCTAAAGCTTGATTGCTTAAGGGCTGTTGAATGTTTGTTTGGCAGCCTTGGTGTCCCGACTTGGAGATTGTTGAAGTTATATTCTGAGTGAGACAACTGTTCAAAAAAAAAAAAAAAGAGGAGAGAAATTGTAAAGGAATGGAGAAGTTACTGGAAAAATGCCGAATCCAAAGCCTAACTCCAAGGATTCGGTTGAGATAATGAATTGAGTCTTAAGGTAAGAATGATTGGTAAAATGTGAGGTTAATGTTGTGAATTATTTTGCTGGTAGAATGTAAAATGATATAAAAGTATATATATTAATAGTTGTGAAATATGGTTGCTAGGAATTGGTTAGGCAAAGAGGCTAGCTGCTGGAAATCTTTCCTAAATCGTGATTTAGTTCCAAGAGTAACTTGTCAAAGTTGAGAGGAATTGTAGAATCAAGTGAAAGCTTGTTGGAAGTTTCTTAGTGAAATTTCATAAGTTAAGGAGCGGATAATATTATTGGTGAGAAAATCCCATCAATTGAGGTGAGTGGGTGAATCTATTTATAAATTATATTCCTTTTGCTACATTACTTATATATATATATATAATTTGATTGTTGAATGCCATTGTGGAAAGCATGAATTGATAGAAAACTCTTAGGTATTGTGATTGTGTTAAGGATTTCAAGTTTGTTTTGGCTTAATATTATGTATATCTATACGAATTATATGTTTTAAAAAAAAAATGGGAAACAAGCCTTTATAATGCTTTACTTCAAAAATATGCCTTGCAAGTCCTTTGTGATTGTGATAAATGGAGGAATAATTATAACTAGTTTATTGGAATACATTATTTTCAGCTTATTGCATATCTATTTCACTAAGCATACTGTTTTGGAGTTTTGAACCACGTATGGAAATAATTTTTTGTATAAAATAATTGATTGAATGATAATTTTATACGTTGATATTTCTCAAAGCTTGTAAGTATATTGATAAGTTGTGGTTTAATTAAACTGAGACACTCGAGAGTAGGTCTTACTGTCACACCAGTTTTTGTGTGACCTTTGTGCACAAAGTTTGCTCGACCTAAAGGTATATTTTTATGGGGATGCCTACGGGCTTATATTTACGTGGCAAGATCACGGGGTTATTATCACATTGCTTAAATTAATGGTCATATTGATACGTGGAGTTGCACAGGCATTGGGAAGTAGGGGGAAGGGCCCCCGAAATATTATTTACGTGGGAGAGGGCCCATAGACTTTTTGACCTACCCAAGATTGATGTCTCTTATTTGATGAAATTCTGACTTATAGCATGGCAATGGTTTTAATTCGTTTACTTTATAGCGAAGGATTTTATATATATATATATATATATGTTTTTATATGAACATATTATGAGACTAATGCATTGAAATTATTTTATACATGTCATGCTTAAATTAAATAAAGGTACATGGTTATGAATTTTGGCTCATTACTATTAAAAATAAATTTAATTGATCTCTTGATGAACTTACTTTTATCTTTGCAGCCTTCAAACTATTATGTGGTGACACCACATTACATATAGATTTACATTTTTACTTGCAAGGCACCTATTTCATGATGATTGTTTATTTTTAATCCATCATATTCTAGTTTTACTATTTAAATGTTTCATCCTTATGCTTGTTTCCCATCCTCGCCTACTCACTGAGTCGATGGTCACTAAGTCCGCAAGACTCACCCCACTATTTTATTTTGCAGATAAGTGATCCACTTAGTGTATCCTTTGGCAAAATTTTCTCTTCCACCACAGATTAGGTAATGGCATCTCATAGCTTTTTCCTCCATGTCACTTTGCTGCTAGGGGACTTTATGTTGATGATATGTTTCGTTTAGTTATGTCTACTGAGATTTACACAGAATGTAATCTAAGTACTCAGTTTATATTTTGAATGGGAGGAATGGACAAAGATGTTTCTAGGCTCTTGTTATTATAAAATGGAGTTGTTTAAGTAAAAGTATTTATTATTTAAAAATCTAATGAAGGAATAATTGATGATCGATAAGAGAAGTTTAATTATGGCGGGCTTGCTCGCAAAACTAGAGCCCCAGTAACGATCGCAGGTTTGGCCATTACAAGTTCCATATAGGACAATTAATCGCACTCACATTTAAAACTCAATATGTGTCCAACTTATTTTATTAATGTTCAAGACTTTAGAAATTAACCTTACCATTAAACTAGTGCCGGCTCAAGGGTCAAGTCAGGTGTAGACACCATATAAAATATAAAAATAATATAATAATAAAATATAATAAAAAATAAAAACAATAAAATAAGAAATAAATTAAAAAATGAAAAAAAGGAATGAACAGGAAAGGACTGAACGTGTGCTCAGCCTCTTCTCCAGTCCATCATTACAGAGCATTAATGCCCCTAAAAGGTAGCCAGATTTGGGGAGGACTGGTCACCTCCAGCTACCAACCCTTCTTGTTTGCCAAAGACATGTGAAATCATGCTCAGAAGAGCATGATTTCACCTCTAGATTGTCCAAATTTTTGGACAATCCAGTTCTTAAAAAGGGAGGCTTCAAATCGAGAGGCAAAAGGAGAGAAAAAAACAATTTTCTTCAAAACAAAAAACCAGAGAGGAACTGGCAATCAAAACCCTAGAAATCCCTAGTCACCTGCAGACCAAAAACCCTAACTTTCTAGTAGCCAAAAAACCACAACACAAATAAAAAAATATACCAAAAAAATATCAAAAATCAAAACAAACACAACACAAATGCCAAATCCAAAGCCTAACTCCAAGGATTCGGTTGAGATAATGAATTGAGTCTTAAGGTAAGAATGATTGGTAAAATGTGAGGTTAATGTTGTGAATTATTTTGCTAGTAGAATGTACAATGATATAAAAGTATATATATTAATAGTTGTGAAATATGGTTGCTAGGAATTGGTTAGGCAAAGAGGCTACCTATTGGAAATCTTACCTAAATTGTGGTTTAGTTCCAAGAGTAACTTGTTGAAGTTGAGAGGAATTGTAGAATCAAGTGAAAGCTTATTGGAAGTTTCTTAGTGAAATTTCATAAGTTAAGGAGTAGATAATATTATTGGTGAGAAAATCCCACCAATTGAGGTGAGTGGGTGAATCTATTTAAAAATTATATTCCTTATATATGTATATATATATATATATATAGTTTGATTGTTGAATGTCATTGTGAAAGCATGAACTGATAGAAAACTCTTAGGTATTCTGATTGTGTTAAGGATTTCAAGTTTGTTTTGGCTTAATATTATGTATATCTATATGAATTATATGTTTAAAAAAAAATTGGGAAGCAAGCCTTTATAATGCTTTACTTCAAAAATATGCCTTGCAAGTCTTTTGTTGACTCCATTAGTTTTTTATGATAATAAAATATTCTCATTTTATTTGTGTTTAATAATTCTACTTGAGTGTGCAGGACAAAATTGTATACAAATAAATAATCAATCATTAAAATGTACATATCAAAGAGCATAGAAATAAGAAAGTCATGATTGATCAACAAGACAGGAGCCCCTTAGTTGATTAATGAAGAGTTAGTCAGCTAAGATTTAAATCAAAGGTTGGTGGGCTAAAAAGTATTGAGAAATAGAACCAACTTAGTCGACCAAGGAATGAGTTAGACAACTAAGTGCACATTGCCAGAACTGCAAGAAACTGGGATCAGAAGATAGAGACGACCTAGTCGACTAAGATATTGGTTAGTCGACTAAGAGCATTCTACCTGCAAGATTGAACTCTGCACTAAAAGACAGATTAATGGCTAGAACCAACTCCCAACTGTTTCCAACAGCCAGAAAACTGTCAAACTGCCATCAGAGTTGTTTTTTCAAGTATAAAAGAGGGTTCCAACGACTAGAAATGTAGAATAGAAGGCTTCCAAGCAAAAAAGAGCTAAAAAACTAGCAAAAATATCTCTGCACTTTACTACACTCAACGCCCATCTTTGTAGTTGTGTATTGCACTTCAACTCGTACCACGTAGATCAACTTTGTGATCATTGGGATACTTCTATTTCATTTCTCCTTGTATTCTTAGAGTGAGTAAGTCATTCTAAGAGATTTATTCAAGCTTGGATTGCTTGATTGAGTGTATAGATTCTAACTTAGCCTTGAAAAGTTAGTTGTTAGATTTTGGTTGATCCCGTGAAAAACCATTGTTGTAGGTTGTGGTTGAACCTTTGAAAAACCACTTTGGGTTTTGGTTGAGCTTGTGAAAAACCATTGTGAAAGGTTGTGGTTAAGCCTTTGAAAAATCACTTTGGTTTTGGTTGATCCTAGTAAAAACCATTGTGAAAGGTTTTGGCTAAGCCTAGTAAAAGTCATTGTAAAGTTTGGTGAAAGCTTGTGAATTTCACCGTTCTTAGTGGATTGATTAGAAAATCCTTAGTTGAACAATCAAGGTAGTAGATGTAGGTCTTGGACCAAACCACTCTAAATTCCTACACATTGTCTACTCTATTTTTATTTTTCCTACTTTTTAAATTAGTTCCTTATCTTACCAAGAGTCAAAATGTGCTATTCACCCCCCTCTAACACATTTACTTGGGACCAACATCTTTTGTGATTGTGATAATTATAACTAGTTTATTGAAATACATTATTTTCAACTTATTGCATATATATTTCACTAAGCATACTGTTTTGGAGTTTTTAACCACGTATGGAAATAATTTTGTGTATAAAATAATTGATTTAACGATAATTTTATATGTTGATTTTTCTCAAAGCTTGTAAGTATATTGATAAGTTGTGGTTTAATTAAACTAACACACTCGAGAGTAGGTCTTGCTGTCACACCAGTTTTTGTGTGATCTTTGTGCACAAAGTTAGCTCTACCTAGAGGTATATTTTTATGGGGATGCCTACAGGCTTATATTTACGTGGCAAGACCACGGGTTATAATCACATTGCTTAAATTAATGGTCATATTGATACGTGGAATTGCACAGGCATTGGGAAGTAAGGGGAAAGGCCCCTGAAATATTATTTACGTGGAAAAGGGCCCACGAACTTTTTGACCTACTCAAGATTAATGTCTCTTATTTGATGCCATTCTGACTTATAGCATGGCAATGGTTTTAATCCGTTTACTTCATAGCAAAGGATTATATATATATATATATATATATATATATATATGTTTTTATATGAACATATTATATATGAACATATTATGAGACTAATGCATTGAAATTATTTTATACATGCCATGCTTAAATTAAATAAAGGTACATGGTTATGAATTTTGGTTCATTACTATTAAAAATAAATTTAATTGATCTCTTGATGAACTTACTTTTATCTATGCAGCCTTCAAACTATTATGTGGTGACACCACATTACATATAGATTTACATTTTTACTTGCAAGGCACCTAGTTCATGATGATTGTTTATTTTTAATCCATCATATTTTGGTTTTATTATTCAAATGTTCTATCCTTATACTTGTTTCCCATCCTCGCCTACTCACTGAGTCGATGGTCACTGAGTCTGTGAGACTCACCCTAATATTTTATTTTGCAGATAAGTGATCCACTTAGTATATCCTCCAGCGAAATTTTCCTTTCCACCACGGATTAAGTAATGGCATCTCGTAGCTTTTTCCTTCGTGTCACTTTGCTGCTAGAAGACTTTATGTTGATGATATGTTTCGTTTAGTTATGTCTACTATGATTTACGCGAAATGTAATCTAAGTACTCAGTTTATATTTTGAATAGCGGGAATGGACAAAGATGTTTCTGGGCTCTTGTTATTATAAAATGGACTTTTTTAAGTAAAAGTATTTATTATTTAAAAATCTAATGAAGAAATAATTTTTTCTTGAAAGGCCTAATGAAGGAATAATTGATGATCGATAAGAGAAATTTAATTATTGTTGGCTTGGGATTTGGCGAGCTTGCTCGCGAAACTTGAGCCCCGGTAGCGATCATGGGTTTGGCCATTACAAGTTCCATATAGGACAATTAATCGCACTCACATTTAAAACTCAATATGTGTCCAACTTATTTTATTAATGTTCAAGACTTTAGAAAGTGCCGGCTCAAGGGCAAAGCCAGGCTCCATAGTTTTATAGGCCTCTAATTTATAAAAAAAATATAATTATTTATATTAAAAATATATAAAAATTAAGATAATTAATAAAATATCTATTTATTTTCTTAGGCCTAATAGATATTTATTTTATTTCTCTCATTCTTATTAATTCTTAACTATTTGATTCATTTTTCATGTAAAAGTCAAGATAATTAATAAAATAACATATTCTCTCACTTTTCTAATTATGTGCTTAATAAATGTAATTTTTTTATCATTTTTCAATTCCTACAATATTATTAATTCTCAATTTTTTTACTATTTTCAATCAACTAATATTAATATGTATTTAATGATCTCCAAGAGATTTTTTTCTCAACTATTTTTTCTATTTTCAATTATTTAACGTATTTAATTATTTTCAAAGAATACGCAGGAAATCTATTATGCTATTATTTTCATAAAATCGTAAGCTTCATTTGTTATTTGTAACAAGAATTCAACAATTAGGTATTATTATTTTAATCTTTGTAAACTTTTTTACTTTACTTTAAACTTTATATTATATTGTTATATTTTATTTATTTTATATGATAGTCGATTTATTGAGTTAGAAATTTAACTAAAAATTTTAATAAAATTTTTTTAATTTTAATAAAAAAACTTCATTAAATATTTAATTTTAAACTTTTAATATTATTGAGCCACTTCCGCGTTAAACAATAAATTAGAGGCCTATCTTGTGATCCAAATCCATTGCATTACCTTTAATCTACACTTTATTTGATCCCTTTCACATGAATTGAAAAGAACAGGGTTAATTAAAAAAAATTAAAAATATTTGTGAAATGAGTCGTCGCAAAGTTTGCCTCTAATTTAATGGTTAGTTCAAAGCTGGCGGCTGGCAACGACCAGAATCTGACATCATGTGAATGTCGTCATGCAAGTCTCCGGGTGGGCCGAAAATTCCTTTTAAAGTCTTCGTCGAACTAAGCTTTACTTTGTTTACTAGCGTTGCTTTAGTATTTAAATTTATTCAATCCACAGTTGAGATTTGGGAGGCAAATTTTTATAATTAATGATGTGGATCCATAAGAGAAGCCAATTACAGTATCTTTTAGTCCACTAGAAGGTAAACAAATCTTCCCTTCATCGATCCCTGTCCACTTCATTTCAACGGGATAAAATTTTAAACACCAACTTGGACAAATGTCACATCCCAATCTTAATTAAAGAGGGATAAAGTTTAGGAACAATTCTTATAAAACTCATTTTATTATCGTAAAAAATATTTAAATTAATTTTTATTTTTTATTATATTCAATTAAATTTTTAAATTTTTATTTTAAATTAAATAAATATTTATAACTAATAACAATTAATTAAAATACTACTTATTATTTTATATTCACATTGCGTTAATATAACATATCACATAACTATATTATTAAATGTTATGCTATCTCATTATAACATATCAACATGTTATATTAGCGTCATGTAATATAATATGATAAATAATTTTTTGATTAATTGTTAGTTAATAATTAGTTATAAAAATTTATTTAACTCAAAAAAATTAAAATTAATAAAGAATTAATAACTAATTGAAATATTTTAAATAATGTAAGAGCTCTTAGTATTATACCTAAAAATTTAAACATGGACTATATTTGTTCTATAGCATAAAGCGGTAGTTTTGTGATAGAATTCCCTTTCCAATTATAGCTGATTATATATTTTGGCAATTTGAGACCAATTATAATTTTATTTATATGCATACATTAGATTTTAAAAAACTAATGAAAAATAAAAAGATTCAATTAAAACTCGTGAACCATGCACACTAAGATTGTGTAATAAAATAATTAAACTTAATGCAATCGTTACTCAAGTTGCTGGACCTCAAGTTCAATTTATCTGGAAATGAGTTGAGTTTGAGTAGGTTATGTGTGTCCATGTAAAATGGAGAAAAAGGCCTTAATTTTGTAGCTTTGTTGTATATTAGGGGAAAAAAAGCTCTATGCCTTAGAATTATTTAAAAAAAACAACTTTATGTCAAAAGAAATAAAATGAGAAACTTGCATTAGATATAAGTTGACATTACTGTTGTGATAAAAAAAATTGCGATTAAAACTAAAAATTATGATAAATATACTTTAAATAAAAAAGAAAAAGCAAACTTATTGCAATATTTTAAAATATATGTTTTTAGGTACTTTTGTAAATAAAAACGAATTCATGGTAATTGAAATTTTTTATCACAAATTTTATTTTATTTGATCTTGCATTTGCAGTCAACTTTAAGGATTTTAAACAGCAAAAATCTATTTAGAATGTTAAAGACTCCTCAATGGAATCCATTTCTTTTGTCATGATTGTTTTAAAGGTGGAATATAGTCTGGGGTATATAATTGTTTTCATCAATTTAATAATATTTTATTGTTGTTAAATCGAGATACATATCATGTATTGAAATTTTATTTTTAAATATCGAATATCATATCGTATCGTATCCTAATATATGATAAAAAATTTTAAAATTAATTATAAATAATATTTATACATGTAAAATAAAAAAATTAAAAAATATTATTTTTTAATAAAATTGAAGATTATTTTTTAAGTTGAACTTTTAACATATTCTTTAATAATATAAATTTTTAAATAATATATATATTTTTGTATTAATTTATTAATTAAAAAATAAAAAACATTTATCAGGTTAAAATTAAAAAAGAGTTTGATTTTTTTAATTTTTTTGTTTAAAATCTAAAAATTAAAATTCATAAAATATAACTTTCATATTTCAACTTAAAAAATAAAAAAATAAAATTTTTAATAATTAATTAAAATTAAATTTATAAAAAAATATATCAATTATATTGTATAATATATTTTTTATATTTAATTAAATATAATATAATTATAAATATATATTATTTTTTATTAATGTCATAACAGATAGTATGTATCGTGTGGTAATAAAAATTATATAATACCTAATAGTTCGATTAAGTTCATCAAAACGCGTTCGTCACGCCATGATAGCTGAGCAAAACAGAAACAAAATCCTTGCTCAGTCTAAATCATTTGATTTAATTAAATGCGTATGGCCCAAAACTGTTAACTTTATCTAAAGTAAAAAGAGAGTTTTCCTTTTTCCAGAGTAGTCTAAACAAGAAGTGATGGATGTTCTTTTCATTTATTTGAGTTAAAGGCAGAGGTAGGGTCCCTTTAAAAGTTTGAAAAGTAGAGCTTTACTGCACGTTTGGTTCGCGGAATAGGCAGGAATAGAATAGAATTACTATTCTGTGGGAATAGAATAAAGTGGGAATAGAATAGAATAGTTATTATTTTGTTTGGTATTGTGAATGGAATAGAGCAGGAATTGCTATTATGACTTATCACAGTGTTTGGTTGGTAGAAATAAGATTGGAATAAGAAAGGAATAAGTGATAAAAAGACAAAAATACCCTTGACCATATTAACAATTATTTTCATAAAAAAATAAAATTATCCCTATTATCATTTAAATATACATTTATCCCAAAAGTTAATTATCCATCATAATTATATTTTTCCCTAATTACTAAAAATAATTATAATTTAATCACATATTTTTATAAATAGATAATTATTTAAAAATATAATTTAATTATATTATATTTTATCTATCATAATCAATTAAATTTGTGTATAGATTTTTTTAAGCCAATTCTTCATATATTATGAATCATTTTTTTCTAAAAAAAATTGTAAATTATGTCTTTTGATAGATTAAATGCAAATTCATAAACCCTTTTAAAAAAAGAAGAAAATTATTTTTTTGAACCCAACATTTGGTAAGGGCATTTTAGTCATTACATGTTTGATAGCTATTCCATGAGACATGGAATAGATATTACGGGGGGTGGGGGAGGGAATAGATAAAGCTGGCTAAAAGCCAGCTTTATGAAATTTTTATTCCTGCGGCACCCGTATTCTGTGTTCCAATTTATAACCAAACGAAGGTGTAGAAAATGACCAGGAATAGAAGGGGAATAGCATAGCTATTCCCCATACCAAACGTGCTATTAGTTTATTAGAAAGGAGGAGGACTTTTTCAAAGGACAATGATATTGGGAGGAAGCACTAGCCTTTGGCGTGTTGTTTGAGTCAGTCAAGCAAAAGAAGAGAGCGTGGCTAAACCGCGTGGCTTACGCCCGTTTTGGTCCATATCCTACAAATCTGTGGTAGATTTAGGAACGCCCCGCCCCTACTTAATATCACACGGTGGAGACTCCGTCGCCAAATGCCTTGACCAGCCCTTAGAGCTAAACCTCATGACCTTGGGTCATGCAAATTCTTTTGCGTTGCGTGGGTCTCACACGTTCACACTTCCATAACTAAATAATCGACTGGAACCAATGTGAAATAAACGAAAAATAATTTGTTAAAAAAAAATTTATTTAAAATATTTTATAAAAAATTTATTTTTTATTATTTAAATAAATTGTCAAAAATAGTTTTTATTATTTATATCTACTGTGATACCCATATTAAAAAATGTTTCATATAGTACTCAAATTTTTATTTCATTTATCAATAAGTTTAACACCATTTAAACAAATATATAAAGACAAGCCAATGGATCAATTAGAGCGTGTCATATGACTCAATAAACGTCACTCATTTTGTAAGTTGTTGATTAAGAAGGACACGTGGTATAACTTCTTTTTTTTTAATTTTAAAATTTTTTTTAAAAAATGATAAAAAAAAAACAATTTTAACGTTTTGCACGTATAATTGTATAACATTACAGATTGACAATAAAAAATAAGGAATAGATAATTCCAGATCTTATCTTTATTGTCTTTTTATGTGAGAGGCATGAAATAAGATGTAAAATTTATACATAAAAGGATAATGAGACTATAAAATCTGAAGATTGATTGACTACTGTGGAAGGAGGACGTGGAGAAAACAATTTGCGGTCGAGATTAAAGAAGGGAAGAAAGCATATTTTATTATTATTTTTTTAATTTAAAAAAAATTAAAATTTTATTCTTTTAAATAAGAGAATATACAGTAATTAATGAGTCAAATATTCAAATATAAAAAGTAAATTTTACTTATTAATGAGATTTAGTTAAAAAATTGCACAAACAATTAATTTTTAATACGCATTGTTGTGAAAATGAATATCAACATCTAATTTTGGAGTTGCATATTTTACTAAATGAAAACCTAACAAGTACATATTTAAAGTCACTCCATAAAGTTTTTAAATTTAACTAATATTTAAACTATAATTAATAATTTACTTAAAATTAGGGGTAAAACTTAGATAAAGTTTCTTACATGAAATTATATATGAAATTCTTAATCAAAATTATTAATTGAAGATTAAATTAAATAAAACTCAAAACTTGCTCTCAAATATTGAGTGCTTTAATGAAAGATCACTTTAGATCATTTTTCGATTGTTCATAGATATTATTTTCAATTAAATTTTTACATATTATTCATTCACTCATGAAATTCTACTACCATATAACATGTTTCGGTTTTGAATTTTTTGAATTTTAATTTTTGTATAACCATTTATATATAATTAGAAAGTTGATGAACTTTTAGCCTCAAAATAACCTTTTCGGGGGTCTTAGCCTTAAATAAATATATATTCCAAATTTTAATGTCATGACTCATGTTCATAGAATTGGACCAGCTGAATAATGAAGCATGTGACAATTTGATGTTATAATAATACTAATTCGAGAGTAAATGACTGAGTCAAGTTGACTTAGCAGTCAACTGAACCTAGCAACTACGCTAACATTGTCTGTATACAAAGACAAGTCGTAGGATGTTATTTGCTATTGAGAGATGAAGAAAAGGCGAATGGATGGAGAAGATCGGTCACGCCCTCCACCTCTCGAAGAGATGACTGATCGTTTAATTCCAATCTAAGGTACAGAAGATTGCAACTTTCTTTGTTTCATACTTTTTTTCACCTAAAATATATTAATATTTAACTCAGGTTCACATTCAACAACTTCTTGTTCAATTATTTCACTAAATTAGTTACATCACTTTGAGGTTGTTCCTCGCCTCGGTGGTTGTCGATGTCAAGGGGAAAAGAAATTATTAATTTATACATATCAATGTCATTACTCATAAAACATATCTTGTATATTTAGTTCACATAATGAAATAGAATGAAAATAAAATAATCATTTTGTAATAATAAAATAAAAATAATTATTATATAATTTAATTCATAAAAATATAATAAGATGAAATTTGTTATTATAATTTATTTTAATATTTGATTGGTAAGAATAAGTTTAAAAATAATCAAAAAATAAGTGATAAATGATAAATATATTTTTAATATAATATATAATTGTTTTATTTTTAAAATATTAAAATATTAAAAATTTATAAATAAAATTTTAAATATTATTTTTTATAATTAAAATTTTAATTTAATTCTAAAAAATAACATATTAATTTTTAGCTTTTTTTTATTCTAGTATTTTTTTTTTGTTTTTTCTTTCTTTTCATTGGTTGACCAGCAAAGATATAGCTGGAGTAATGGAGCACCAATCTAGGGCTCCTTGTGGATGGATCTGATTGCTAGAGTGCCCAGATTGATGCTTCTCGCAATTGGATCTAGTTAGGAAGCATTAGATCAACACTTCTTGCAACTAGACATGGTGAGGGAGTGCCAATCAGTGGTCCATGCAACCGGCATGGTACCACCGTCGCCATCCGTTGGAAGACAAGAGGTAGAAGATGGGTATAGAGAGATCGAAAATGAGAAAATTTTAAAAAAATTATATTATGATAGTAATTTTTAAATTTATTTAAAAGTAATTTTGTCAAATAAAATTTTTGATCATTTCTCGTCTTTTAAAATAGCTATTACTAATATCAAGCACGCTGTGAGTTTTAGGCATTGAAGTTTGATTTTTCTTTTCTAATTTTGTAAAATTAAAAATATTTTGTATTTTTATAAGACATAAGTATTGTATGGGCGTAAAATAATGAGAGTTTATTTAATTTAAAATAAAAAATATAATTAAATATAATAAAAATAAAAAATTATATTGTATTAAATAATTTAAAACTTTTTAAATCATTATCTCTTGAACGAGCCTATGACTCATGCTCCTAGGTAACCGCAAAATATAATTAGCATTCGACGCACCTTCACATCAACTAATGCAGGCTAGCAAGGCTCCACCAGTTTTTCATTTCTTTTTTCTCTTTTATATATATATATATATATATATATATATAATTGCAAATATGTATTGTTACCTATTATTTCATTTGTTCAATTTAATGACATATAATCTATTGCAAATATTTTAGTAATGTTACGGTAAAAAAAATAAAAGGTTTTTAGAAAAAATACATATCATATAAATGCTCAAATAGAATCACTGAATTGTGAGAAAAATCAAAATAAAAATTTATACTTTTTAGACAATTATACTCTTTAGGTAATTAAGCAATGCATCTTTTACTTTATAAAAAAAAACTTTGAAATTTGAGTTTACTCTAAAAAAAATAGGTTTACTGTATAAAGAAAAAATAATAATTTTAAATTTAAGCAGTTAATATAATGCATCTTTTACTTATAGGGTTTACTCTATAAGAAAAAAATAATTTTAAAATTTGAACTTAAACTCTAACTCAAATCTTCAGAATTTGACTTAAATGACTTACCATTATACCAAACCAAACCATTTGATTTGAATAAGAATAATAAACTTATATATTTATAATTTTATACTCATAAAAATAAAAAAATAAAAAATCGAAAGTGTATATGGTTGCAATTACTTCTTCTGTGTTAAAGTCTATTATGTAATAATTATGACTTTTAATTCTCTGCAGTGCAAGGATTTCAACTCTAAATTTCTATAAGTAAACGACATCCACAAGGACATATATCTTAATTAATTTTTTCAAAAAAATTTTAAATTGTTGTGAAAATTACCCAAGAATCAACAAAGATAAAATCCAGAGAAAATAAGAAAACAAAAAAACACAAAAATTTATGTAGTTCGGTCTCTTACCTACGTCCACGAAGTGAAACTATTCTTCTATTATTGAGAATTTAAAGTACAATAAATTGACTTTTATGGTTCCCCAAAACAACCCAAGATCCCTTGCACACTCTTCCTCAATAACCTCCCAAGAACATTCACTCAAACCACTTTTGCTCCACCTAGAACAAAAGATAAAGTTACAAGATGTTCCCTCTTTTGAGCTCTCAAAGCACTACTTGCAATTCTAAAACCTAGAAATTCACTTTTATAGTATAAAAGTCTAAAGTAGAATGTGATTAGGATTCAATGTGGAATAAGAAGTTTAAAACTATACAACTATTTAATATTGTATACAAACAAAAATCCTAATCAAATAAGATCTAGAATTCTAGTCAACCTAAAACTCAACAAATCTCCACCTTTGACTTGAATTCAAACTCCTTAAACCTCTTCCACTAGTTGCACCTAATTACAACTTCTTAACTCTACCTACTTTCTAACACCTTGAACAACTCTTCAAGCATAAGATTTTCTAAATCATTAGCCTTTATAATTACCATGACTGCACATACCGAATCAAGCATGATCCAACACTTGATTCCACAAAACGGCCAATGCACCTGTGTAGCTGTCAAGTCAATGGCACTAATTGACTTCAAAAAGGGACCTCGACGACCCTTCCAATTCACTACTGGTAAGATTTTTTGTCCTTTCACCATCGTCTACACCATGGGAACCTTTCATCACCTCATCGGCAAATGAAATCTCACTTTGGTAGCTACCATCCCCTATGCACTGTTCCCATCCTTTCGAGGCCTCACATTCTAGATGATACAAGCCATTATGCAAATTCTCCCTCATCAAGACCATGTCGCCTTGTGTGACTTTTACTACTCTATCACAAGTAGAATATCCATACCTTTTGGAGTCTAACAGGCTCAATGATATTAGATTCTTACGCATCTTTAGGACATAGGCCACACCACCCAAAGAGCGCACAACCCCATCAAACATTTTGATTTTCACCACTCCAAGACCCATGACCTTCATTATTGACTTATTACCCAAAGTCAAATTCCCAGCCACCCCTTCTTGAAGTAAATCAAAACAATCCTTTTGATAACATATGTGAGTAGCAGAAGCAAAATCTAAATACTAATCAGAATTTGCATCCATATTTTTTGAAATTGTAAAGACATCACAATCATCACCTTCAGCAACGAAAGCACACTCACCTTTGTTCTCGTTACTTTCATCCCTTTTTGTAGGACAATCCCTTTTAATATGCCCATACCCTTTGCATTTAAAGTATTGAACATTGTTGGATCTAGACTTGTCACCTTTAGATCCCTTACTAGTTGATTTCCTCCTATTAGCCTCAATTACTAATGCTAAGCCATTTAGATCTCTATCCTCTTCTTTACTTTTCTTTCGGGCTTCACGAGACATTAACGTTGCTTGTGCTTGTTCTAACGTTATTGTATCCATCCCACATATAAGAGATTCCACAAATACCTCATAGGAGTCTGGAAGCGAAGCCAGGAACAATTGTGCCTTTTCCTCTTCCTCTACCTTGACATCAACCTTCTTCAACTGATCAATGATTCTATCGAATTCATTCATATGCTTCATGAGGTCTCCATTCTCCTCCATCTTTAAGCGATACAACTTTCGCCTAACCTGTAACTTGTTAGAAAGACTTTTCGTCAAGTAAATTTTTTCTAACTTTACCCATAATCTTAGAGCAAAATCCTCATCAATAACATGATTAAACACATTATCTCCAATGCAAAGCCGAATAGTGCTCACACACCTTTGCTCCAACTCTGCCCATTCAACATTCTTCATGTCATCTGGTTGCCTTTCCTCCTTTTCTAGCAAGGGGCACATTAAACTTTGCTGCACAAGGAGATCTTTCATCCTTCTCTGTCACTGCGTGAAACTAGTCTTCCCATCAAACTTCTCAATTGAAAAATTCGTAGAATTAGTAACTTTCGACATCCTTGTTGAATCTTAAATTTACCGAACCCGAAACTCTGATAGTAGTTTGTTGTGAAAATTGCCCAAGAATCAATAAAGATAAAATCTAGAGAAAATAAGTAAACAGAAAAACACAAAAATTTACGTGGTTCGGCTTCTTACCTACGTCCACGGAGTGAAATTGTTCTTCTATTATTGAGAATTTAAAGTACAATAAATTGACCTTTATGGTTCCCCAAAACAACCCAAGATCCCTTGCACACTCTTCCTCAATAACCTCTCAAGAATATTCACTCAAACCACTCTAACTCCACCTAGAGCAAAAGATAGAGTTACAATATGTTTCCTCTCTTAAGCTCTCAAAGCATTACTTGCAATTCTAAAGCCTAGAAATTTACTTTTATAGTATAAAAGTTTAAAGTAGAATGTAATTAGGATTCGATGTGGAATAAGAAATTTAAAACCATACAACTACTTAATATTGTATACAAATAAAAATCTTAATCAAATAAGATCTAGAATTCTAGTAAACTTAAAACTCAATATAAATTGATTATGAGCATGCTTCTTTCTTCATCACATATGGTTCGAAGTCAAAACTATAGAATTTAAAATTATGAAAAGTATATATACATGGAAGTGTTTTTGTTTTTATTTGCCTTTTTTAAAAAAAAAACGAATTAATAACTATATATATATATATATATATATACTTTGATGTCAAACCAAGTGAAACCGCTGACGAAGTAAGGCTGGTAGGGTCAAATCATCATAAATATCACAGGTTCCTGGGGCTTGCAAGGAAATATCCCTGGGAAACTCATAGCCCCGGATGCCTCTATAAATACCAGTCAGTTTTATCAATCTCGGCCAAGAGCTTCTGCTAACTCCAAAACAAAACAAGCGGGCAGTTAGTTCCTCTCTAGCTTCTTCCTCGCTATCTCTTTCCCTCGCCATCACCATCGATTTTGCTACTCTCTGTTTCTTTTTTTAAAAAAGAGGTCCATCTTAAGGGATAAACAACACCATGAAGGTGTGGAATGAATCATGAATTATACCATAAAAGTATTTTCTTTGATTGAATTTTATGCTAAATTGAATTTGCTTTTCTTATTTGCAGCAAAAGATGGTAGTCAAGGTAACTCTGAATGGCCACAAGTCTCGCTCCAAGGCCTTGAAAATTGCGGTTGGTCTCGCAGGTACAACTGAAAACCTGAAAACAACTTTGCTTTCATTCATTCTGATGACAGAATTCAAAAATGTTGAAAGAAAAAATTTAGGCTGATTGTTTTTGTATTTTTTTGAAGGGGTGGAGTCTGCTTCTTTGAAAGGCGATGACAAGAGCCAAATAGAAATAACAGGAGAAGGGGTGGATCCAGTTCAGCTAACGAGTCTGCTAAGAAAGAGTGTAGGGCATGCAGAGCTGGTGAGCGTGAGTGCCGTTGATGGTGCAAAGAAAGCGGAGAATGAGAAAGAAGACCCAAAGCCACTGCCGCCGTATGTCTGGCCATATAATCCACCTTATTATGTGTATCAGGTGCCAGATGGATATGCCCAGTACAATGATTCCTCTTGCTCCATCATGTAAGAGACAGAGCTTTACAAAGAGAAATTAGATGCATGGACTTAAGATCATGTCAAAGAGCTCTAATCTCCATGTTCCACATCCTGAGGGGTATGTAAAATTAGTTAAACAGGCAATGGTATCCATGTGAGGGTGACTTGTTGCCCTTCTTGCTTCCTTTCTTTCTTCTTTTTTTTTTTTCTCCTCTGTTTGTATTTGATCATATAGGGTGGTAAGCAAACAAAGGGTTGGAGGAGGGTGATGACACTTATGATATAGTCAAAAGTCTGATAAAAGTTCTGCTGAAGTCTCCTATATGTTGTACAATTAAAATGGTTGATTATTTACATGAGTGAATGTTATTGTTCTCGTCTCTGTTTTATTCTCTGTTTTCTCCATTCACTTAAACCAAAATTTGACTCATATATGATAATAGCCAGGGGAATCGGTAAAGGACCCAAGATATAATAAGACGAAAGCATTTGTCACTCCAAGTCTTTCAATCACGCAAATTATACAGCCGGAAAAAATATGCACCACTAGCAAGTGCCTGCCAAATATAATTTTGATATTCCAAACTTGAAAACTGAAAAAAAGATGTTTAAACAATCTAGTTATATTATTTATTACTAATATAGATTTCGTAGTTCATAACATGTGGCCAGAAAGTATTGTATTGGTTTAACTATATATGGCAAGATGTTTACTGATCTTTTTATATTACTCAAAACTATTGTTTTTTTTCTATAAGCCAAATGGTTTAAACAATGATTAAGCGTAATCCATTAATTACTCTTATATATATAAATATTAAATATATATCACGCAAATGATTTTTGATTGACTGCAGCGACGGATCTATATGTAGTATAGTAGTTTCAGTGTCAAAAATTTTTATTTGTTATACTATTTATATTATAAGTTTATATAATTAATAATGTTAATGAACTCATTAATTTTTTTACAATTTTGTAAAGAGTAGGGTCAAAGATTAATTTATTAAAACGTAATTTATATACTAATATTTAAATACTACATGAAAAATTAAAAAAATTTTCTTTTATAATTTAAATATTAATATTTTTTTAATTATGAAACTACTCAAAAATTTCTAAATCCGTATGGTTCAAATTTCAAAATAGGTGCAGAAACAATTGATAAGAGCAAACTAAGGTCGACATCAAATGTCAAACTTATATTAGTGCATTTGATTCGAAGATTAGTTATAAGTCACTGTTTTTTATACTTAATTGAACTACTGCCGATGCTGTTATTCCCATTTTAGATTTTGTCGCTCCATTCATTTCAACAAATAACTGTTGCTTCGGAAAAAAGTCCACTATTGTTTAAAAAAAAAAAGGAGGAAGGATTAAAAGAAATAACTTAAGCAACGGTATAAATTATTTATTAAAAAAAAGTAATTATTTGGACTATTATCTTATATATTAGTATTGTTAAAATTTTTAAATTTTTACAAATGACTTCGTAATTCATTGACATGTATTCATTCAAGTAACTAATTCAGTTTTATGATTTTTTTATTTGTGATTTATTGAACATATATCAATTATTTAAATCCATTGTATAGATAAAAATAATATTTTTAAGCTATACACGGTGTTAAATAGTGTGCAAGTTTTCGGATAGTGTCAGAGTAAACATAATGTTGATCCTCTGAAAAATGAACAACTTAATGTGTATACAATTTTCAAGTTCTAGTATTTATATTAAACAGAAATAATTTCAGTCAAAGGGTATGAGCTTAATGTGTGGGATTTTGTACGTTATACCAAATTTGTGTTGAGATTGCTCACACTATTGGGCAGATGTCCAATGGTTGGTAGATAAGTAATAAGGCTGAAATCACTTTCATTGAGCCTTTTTTTCGTCAGTTCAAACACCGATTTTTTGCTAAATGCAACTTGTTTCCTCAGGTTGGTCCGAAGGTTCGACCTATTTACTCTCCATTCATTAATTTATATGTTGTGGCTCTAGTCTGTTTCCGTACGGATGGTTTGTTTAAGAGGCTGCCTCTCATTTTCCGTACCAATTTCAGATAACTTATAGTTTAATTCTTTATAGAGTTTAATCATTTTAAATATAAAACACTAAGTTAGGAAATCATCAACTCCTCTTATTAGCTGATGCCTACCTCAAGCATTCTACCAAGTCGGCCTCCTCGAATTTATTTCTATGGGCTTGGTCAAAACAAGCAAGCTTTGACTTGTAGTGCTTTTTGTAATTGTGAGACTTCTTTCTACCATTTTCTAAGTACATATATTATTTTAATTTTCATTTGTTTTGCCCATATAATTTTGATTAATAAATACATGGAAAAAAGAATTTAAAGCTTTATTCTCGAATTTCCATAAAAATTTGTGTTGAGATTGCTCAGGCTATCATACCAGTCTTGTTTGTCATTGTTATTTTAGTGTTTTCTTTATTATTTTAAATATTTCAAAAGAAATTATAAATTTTTTATGTAAACGATTTAAAAATTATTACAAAGCAATAAGAAATACAAAAATAAAATATAACAAGTGTTCACAAAAGAAAAATGAACATAGTTTAAGATTAACTCCCCCTCAAAAAATAAGTAAAGTAGATATTCAATTCAATTTGAAAAGTATATTAATTAACACAATTAATTCATTCACTGTTGGTTATAGGTCAAATTATATAACTAGTTCCTCTATTTGTATACTTTTCAAAATTAATAATTTCAATCTAATCATTAATAATGTTAAATTTTTTCTGTTGACATGTTATTTAATTATATTAAAGTGACATATTCTTATCAATATATCATTAAATTTGATGATGTGATCAATAAATAGACATTTCATTTTGAATTTAATTAATAATAACAATAGTAATATTTGAGAAAAATGGAATAAGATTCAATGATAAGGGAAAGATTTGAGAAAAAAGAAAATGACATTTCTCTACATATTTTTAAAAGTTTTTCATCTTTGAATTCTTAATCATTATAACAAACTAGCATTCATTTTGTGTCAATTGAAAAAATGTCACATCAACAACATCACATCATCACTTCGAATTTAAATTTGTGTGTTTGATCAATGCTATGTCAACATAATCATTACATCATTTTAGAATACTACATCATTGTAGTCAATGTTACAGTAACAAGAATATGCTACTATCAGTACAATTAAATACCATATTAATATAGTTAATGAAAATGTTTAATATTATTGATTATTAGACTTACATTATGAATATTGAAAAGTACAATGACTCAATTTTTACAAATTATTGTATATAAATTAAATCTACCACTTTGACAAAGTAGAGAGACTAATTACATAATTTGACCTAAAAGTGTTTAAACGAATTAAAATATTGTCACATGTATTTTCATTTATCATATTATTTAATCTAAATATATCTTACTAAGTATATAACAACTTTCTAATTCCACTTATAGAATTTAAAAACTCCATGTCAAGTATAAGATAATAATCCTATTAATATTTCATAACTTTTTTTTTTTTTAAAAAAATTAGTATTAAAACCGTTTAAACAAATATTTTATAAAAATATTTAAAAGCTAATATAAAACATATAAGTAAACTTTTCTCTTTGAAGTTAAATATGAATATCTAATTTTTTTTTAACAAAAAGAATATCCAATATGAAAAGGAGGAAATAATAATATGTTTCTTGTTCAATATTCAATTGTTTTTATCAAAATAAAAATTCTTGATAAATATATTGTTGAATCTCCAAATCAAACAAAATATGTGATACCTCAAAAGAAATGATATACTCAAAATTAGCACCATCATATATATTCAGTTGAATTCGATAAAAATTGAATTTGACCAAACTAAGAACAATATTATATTGTATGTGGTGTGGGCTTTAATTAATTGGGCAAATTTTGGACACGTTTTCCATAGCCCAAAGCAAAGACTGGGTTGAACTTTCAGTTCACGTGGATTGTCAGGCTTCTTTACATGTTCTGGACCAAAACTAGCCCAAAGGAGAAGAAACAAAAAAAATTACGAAGACAAATGGGAAACAAGAAAAAGAATCTGCAATGAAGGGAACAAATACCTGAAATGATGACAAATCTGTCTAATTTTGGACCTGCTTGACTCCTCTGATGCCAACTAGGAAGGGCCAATCCTTGTCGACAGCATCCTTAGTTGGCATCCAGGGAGCCAGGCAGATCAGGACGTGACCCTTTTCATTTGTTTTTTCCTCATGCAATTCACCCTGGGAAAACCAATCCAGTACTTTAAAGTCAGACACCACGATCACTCACCCATCTTACTTTCTTTCATCAGTTTCATAATCAGTCTTATTTGATCGAATTAATATAAAAGATGAGCGAAAAATTAAGAGTTGTTATAACGTTGTCCTTAGTAAGCAGTCTAAAATGATAATTTATATGTATATTATTTATCAAACTTGTTCAACTTATTTACTTCATTACATTAATCGTGCATAAAGTAGAACCGTTTTAGTTCAATGGTAAATATAAGTTAGAGATACAATATTAAAGAATTGAGTTTGTCTCAATTAAAAGAAGAAAAAAAAAGAGTACCTCATGTAACCAATAGTTGATATAGGCTAGGGCTAGATTGATCAACTGATGGAGCAAAGGCGCAGTCAACTGTTTTTCCTTTTTTCTTTACTGAAACGAATGAAGAAGTACTCGATTTTGTAAAGAAAAAGAAAGGGTTTGCGTTGAAGGGAATGTCCCCCAACTGAGGCCAAGTAACGTATTTATACAGGCTAGGGCTAGCTGTGCAACAAAGTGAAAAAGGAAAAAATTTAACCGCGCAGAAGAAAAGCGGAATATTAAGGAAAGTAAAGATTCAGCCTATCATGCAGAAGATAAAGAGAGCAAATATTAAGGATTTACATACTATAAAATCGTCGATTCTGGTATCTGATTTAGGAAGGTGTATTAGTCTAAGGTAATTATGGGTAGAAAAATCAGAAAAGTTAATGGATGATACTCTTCTTTTATTTTTTTATTTGTCAATATAAATCTTTGCCTTGGTAAACAAACCCCAGTCTGTGATTTAAAATCAGTAAAGTTGTAGTAGTGTAGTGATCAGTACTTACAGTTCAATCATGGGCTGACAAACAACTCGCGTTCAGACATGTTTCGAAGAAGTTTTCAGCTCATCAGCTGCCATCTCTCTTTCTCTCCCTCGGTTTACTGCTCTCTCTATCAACCCCATATAGTAAATTCACTCCTCAGGTCGGTTTGAACTTGGAAGTGGAATTAAGTACGTACGGTATTTAAAAACAAGCATAACCGAGGAAGGAGACAACGAGAACTCCATGGAAAGAGAGGAGAGTGCACAATAAACCAGACGGCAAACAAGGATTGTTCTTAACTAGATGGTAACAATTTAAAAGAAAAAATAGAAAACAAATCAAGCCTATTTGGTTTTGCAACTTCTCAAATCTTGGCCTCTTCTTTCATAGGTAAAGGTGACCCTCAAGAGAGACAATTTTTATTTTATACAAACGATGATTTGGCATGGTGTCCATAACGGCTGTTGACAGGAGTGCACGGTGGCAAGGCCAAAGCATGAGACAAACTGACAGCCTTGGCATGGGTGGTTTGACGGATTATCTGACGGTCGTTTTGTACCAAAATTTTCAGCAGTTAATGCATAGAATAAAATTGAAACCAAGGTGGGGAGTGGGGACTGGGGACCCAATTCCATGTGGGGATCGATCCCATTCTTGGACTAGCTAGTTTTTAGCCTAGATTGGGCCGTGATGTGCTCTAAATTTAGGTTTTTAGGCGATTAAACTGACTTTGCTATGTCAACTTTTTTAATTTCAGCTCACCCCAGCCATTAGTTAAATTCCACTTGTCATTGAACGATTAGTGAATATCTCAATGTGTCGTTGGCGTCGGCGGACTTGTTAACATCACGCGCTTCAAACTTTGCCTAATAATTCGCTATTCAAACTTTGAGTTTAACGTCTCTTGGAATTCAGCATTAATGGTTTAAAGATGGTGTAGCAAAGGATTAACATCGAATATGCATGTGCGTTTGTGAACCCATGATAATTACTGCAAATTCGTAAGTCAGGGTTTATTTCGTTTCCAAGCCTAAAGTTCACAATCTTAAATGATACATATTGTTAAAAATTCCTGAGTAAACTAGACTTTGCACACTGGTAGAGAATGATGCAAATTCTTTTCCGTCACCAAAGTATCTATTAGGAATTTGTGTATATTTCAAGGAAATACTAAAATAGCTTCAAAGCGTGTAATCAGAGATCTAAAACGGCTTTAAGGTGTGTAACCAGAGGCACAGGGGAAGGGGGCTAGTGAAGGCCTCACCCCCAACAATTTCAAAGTTTTTAATTTGTTAAGATTTTGATGGACAATTAAGTTTTTTATTCAGGATTACTTCTTCTTTAAATTGTTTATTGATATTGTATTTAATTTTTGTGATTAATTTTGGGGAATTGCTTCCCATTGAATTATTTATTGATAGCCTTTAATATTTTTTAATGAATTGCTTTTCGTTGAGATTTTTGTTATGATATTTGTTAATTTTTGTTTATTGTTAAGTTTATCTAGAAGTTGAGATTATTGTCAATATTAAAATATTTATGATTATACCAGTTAATTCTTTTAAGTAAATTATTAAGATTGATTCTTTGAATGATTTTCAGAATTTATTTGTATAATTTTCATAAGAATTTTTTCCATTTAAGTTGCTTTATATTGTCTTCAACTCTTCGCTCCCCCCTAACACAAATATCTTGGCTCCGCCACTATGTGTAATAGTGTTACTGTCCTTAAGGTTTTATTCGCCCCACTGATTATGTGCAAAAGGGTTGTAGGTGATAAACTTTGAGGATACAATGAAGCCCAGTAATTAATTGCGTTTTGCACTTACGAAATTGAGAAATGATCTAGAAGAAAATCTAGAGAATATTAATAAGGAGAGATTGTTCTTTTGTTGTTTCGTGTGTTTTTTTTGTTCTAGAGGAAAGTCTTATTTATAGGCATTTGTGACAGTTTCCAATAGACACAATTGTGTCTATTTCAAACAGACATTGTCTGTTTTTATCTGTTTCTAATAGTTATATTTGTTGGTTTTCCAATAGACATAATTATTTTTCAAATAAACATAACTGAATTATTTTTTAAATTCAAACAAACATAACCGAATTATTTTTCAAACAAACTTATCTGTTCTGTCGTGTTTCCAATTGTTATACTTATTTATTGAAAAAAATTTAAAAATTAGTTTAATTGCTTGCACCTACTCATGTGCCGAGTGCCATTAATTAAATATTAAATTTAATTGAGGCTAAATACTCAAATAAGCCATTGAACTATGTCATAAAAGTCAATTCAACTCCTATTCTTGTATTGCATTTCAAAAAAGCCCCTGTACTATTATTTGGGTAAAATAAGCCTTTCTTCATAACCGTTGACTAATAGAATAAGCCCTTCTCCCTAACCGTTGACTAATAGAATAAGCCATTCTCCCTAACCGTTGACTAACTTCTATTAGTCAACGGTACACGTGGCACTTTTATACCACGTCATCTGCCACGTGATAAGTTGATGTGGCATTTTGATGACATCGCTGCCACGTGGTAGGTGACTTCGCATTAAATGTTGTTAATTAGGATTTGTGTGCTTATTGTTTTACCTAGACACATGTCCAAAAATGATTGCTTTAGGATTGAAAACAAAAAAAAAACTAATTCTTTTTTCTATAATCACAGAAGACAAACCTTTTGTGTTTAACAAAATAAATCATCTGATTTAAGTTTGACCCAAATAAAAAAAATAAATCATAAAATTTGAAAAAAAGTAATAAGAGATGAATTAGTTTGATCCCAATATGAACTAATCAATTAATTTTAAAAATTCAAATCCAGGTTACATGATAAAACTAATAGCAATAAGAGAATATTTGTTATGTTTCACTACAAAAACATCAACAGAATCAAAACTCTTTCTTAGAACCTTTGTATGTCTTATTGCCACCATGGTGGCCACAGCTACATTTTGCAGCACTCAACAGAGAAAAGAAATCGAACTTAAAACTTCTTTTATCATTCCCACAACAAACAAAATCACTAAGAAACTTGATTTTGGATATGTTTATAATAAGCAAACTAAGCATTGGAATCAAGAACATTGTTAACACTAGCTTTGGATGGTTCTCTTTTCCTGGCGAGTTTAACAATTCTTAGGCATTGGCAAGTGGAGTCTCTCAAAGCATCAGACCTTGATTTCCAATGACAACCCAGTCTTCTCCATTTACATGGCTTTTTCTCTTTATCTTCACTTTTTATATGCTCATTGGCAGCCAGGTAGTGTCTAACAATGATTGAAAGGCATGTAAATTCGAGAAGTCGAAGGTTGAAAACCTTAAATTATTTTGAATGCAGTTTGTTCTCATTTTTTTTCTTAAACCCTAAATTAGATGATTTAGTTTGTTTAGGAAAATAATGTTTGTTCAATAGATTAGAAAGAAGGTAATTAAGTTATTTTTTAATCTTTAACCGATCATTTTTGAACATGTGCATCGCTAAAAAGGTAAGCACACAAATACTAATTAACAACATTTAATGCTACGCCATCTACCATGTGGTAATGACGTCATCAAAATGCCACGCCAACCTACCACGTGACAAATGACGTGGTATAAAAGTGTCACATGTACCATTGACTAACGGAAAGGGGCTTATTTGACTCGAAATAAAAGTTTAAGGGCTTATTTGAACATAACAAAAGGATAATGGCTGAATTGATTTTTTTGACATAGTTCAAGTGTTTATTTAGGTTGAATTGATTTTTTCGACATGCTCCTCTTTATTTAAATGACTCTATTTCTTTTTATTTTTCTAATGCGGGATTGTGTCCCACATTCATTATTGTTGAAAATGTCCAACAATCCTCCACCATTTTCAAAATAATCTAAATTTTTGATAATCTTGGGAATCGATTGCATATATGAAGGTGTCTTCTGATTGAACATTCATTTAGTGAAAATGTGTTAAAGTTAACCAAAATTGCATGGTAGACTATGCTTTGAACCAGCTATTCCATTTAGTTAACCGAACATATCTCACACTATGATTTCAATACCAATGAATGCACAGTATTTGGTGAAGCTTTTATGGCCATGCGTCAACATCCTCTTTTCATGAGTGTTATAAGAGCTAATGCTCTTAAGCTTCTAGAAGCGGCCTCATTTCACACTCACATAGATAGATCCCATCAAGAATGCCCTTGTAGCTAAAGCGTTCTAACAAATTTATGTTATGGGTCTATTAAGAGTATATAACTCATCGTTTCCTTACCATTGTGAATAACTAGCACTTTAGTTGGAATGGAATATAATATATCATATGATAGTGCCAACAGCTACATATAAATGGTGTATTTTGTCTCATTAAATTCAAGACTTGACGTTATCCTAAGTGTCATGAACTATGCTCATTCACTTAAGAATGTGATAGTCCGTGTGACACTTGAGTGAATGCTTTCACGCAAGCCAGCCAATAACTCATTTATATTAATCAAACATTAACAATAGCAATAAATTGGACTAAGGCAACGCACATCGAAATCATTAGGCATATCAAATGTCATATACATAATAAGAGAAAATGTTTTATTAATATGAAAATGAGTACAAAGGGACCAAAACACGCCATTGTTGGGCCATAGGGACAGCCTTAGATGATTCGCTACAACCATACCTTTACCAGTGAGGTAACTCAATAATCTGTCGACTGCTCACCCCTTATAAAGAGTTTACGAGATTTTACAAGTGTTCTACCAATAACAATTATAATGCTTGAAATGAGGACATTTCTTTCTTAAAGGGTTTTTTGTCACGACCCAAATTTTGGACCATGACCGGTGCATGGGCCCAATGGACGTAGCCCAGTAAACCCAAGCAAGCTTATTTACATGACTCCATTCATCAATTTCATTATTCGTTTTGACAACCGTATTTCAAAATTTTCACTAACAAGTATGTTGATACTTTTCTATCGACTATATATTCACATTTATATGATTCAAAATAATGTCATCCGTGCCATTACATAGTGGCAACATTAATCAATATAAACATCTATTCGTTCAAGATATATATATACATGTCTTAACAATTTACATCAGGGCACGTGTGTTCAACAAAAAGGACTCTAGACTTCTAGCGGAGCAACCATAGCAAAGATGTAGCTACCGAATGCCATTGATACCTACCAACAAATGGATATAAGTCTATGGGGACACCTTGACCTAGTTACCGGCTACCTCTTGATCTGAAAACATGAAGTTAAAAACGGTGAGTATAAACCCAGTGAGTGAACAAAGAAGGGAACAAGCATACCATAAGGAAGATTTAACGAAATCATGATGCATTTATCTTTAAAATAATGCAGTTTAGTTTGGTTATTATTAAAACCCCTCATTTAAACCCTCAATGAGTAAATCACTTGATGACAAAGAGTTCACGCTCAACAAAGGATTTGAAGAGTGAAAAATTTAAAGACATTTAAGCAAATCAAGTCAAGTAAACGATGGGTGTTCGCTGCAACGGAAAGGCATTTTCGCTGCAGCGATATTGGGCTCAAGTTATCAGTTGGACGAGGTTTTCTCAAATGGCCGAGGGTTTCTCTCTAAAATTTTTCATTTCAAACTTAATTAAATAAACCCCTAAATGTTGGGAGTTCATGATCAACTATGGTGTAAACCAAATGGAAAAATATGGCAAAAACCAGCAAGATAGCATAATGGACAGAAAATTTCTCGTTGCAACGAGATTCAGTTGGCCAAAACAGAAAGTTTCTCACTGTAGCGAGAAGCTCTAGTAACTTTCTCGCTGCAGCGAGAACCAGGCTGATAAAAACCCTCAAAACTCGAGAGTTTCTCGCTGCAACGAGAAATAGAGCACTAAGAAAAAGTCTCCATTCCCTCAAGAAAAGGCTATCTTGCTGAAATGACAAAAGCAACATGAAACACACATAAATTCCCAAAGTTTAACATGTCAAATTTTCACATGCCTTACAACCATATACCATATTCATGAGCTTTTGATAACACACATATCTATCTATGTATATATATATCAATTATCATGCACACCCTCCTATCATCATCAGCTCATAAGCACTCCCCACTAGCACATGACTGGGTCAGCATCGACTTATGCACACTCCCACTTGCACATAGTTGGGTCAATATCATCACACAAAAGGAACATCCAATGCGTATTATTCATATCAACATATTGCTATAGCACATGAACCATTTTTATGGCATATTTTCACAAGGTAAAAACATTCACCAAATGCTTGTTCCCTAGGTAGATTTTTAAAGAAAAAATTGGATAAAATCCTTCAAATGTTTTGTGTGAACACATACATATTCCCAAAATAAATTTTGAAATGCAAGTTCACTCACTGGTATGTTGTTGAACCTCTAATCGGCTCTAACTTCTCTAATGATCCAATTGGGGTTGAGGGGCCTCGTTGGAACCTATTACACACCAAAAACATCACAGCCAATCCAATTTACATTAATATTGCTCCAAAGCTATTTTCCAAGTTAAGCTTCAATAGCCCTTCCTATCTACCACTAAATGGATATTATTTACACTACTCTAGTCACACTAAGAATGATTAATCAATCTCAACAATAAAACACTCACAAGTCAAATTACTAGACAATATCAATAACTAAAATATCAACTCAATTTCACCACTCACCTTGCTAGATTTGTAATTAGATTCCTCTTAAAAAACTCCCAAACTATTATAAAAAATATTTCTTTCTTTCTCTAAAACACCTAGTTTGTGAGAGAAAGTATGGGTTTAAGACTTTGGAGGGTTTTTAAGGTGAGAGAGTGAAAGAGTACAAAGGTTCTATGCAAAAGTGCATAAAAGCTTGAAATTTAAAGCTATTTTGAGGAAGGTTTTGGGGCTTTCATATCAATCTTTCATGGAGGATGAAAGCAACGTGAGATAAAAGGAAGAAGAAGAAGAAAAGCTGCTAGAGAATGAAGAAGCTGCTGGAAGAAAGAGATATTTATAGCTCAAACTTATCCACTCCATTTAAATTACCAAAATGCCCTCACAAGTTAACTTGTTCTCCTCCAATCCTTTATGCAATCTTTTTACTCTTTTGACACTAGGACAAGGTCCATAATGGTTTAGAAATACTCGGGTTCATGAAAACTTAAAAATTTTGACCCGAGGTGAAAAATGACCATTTTACCCCTATCGTGAAAATCATGATCATTTTTATTTCCTTAATCATTTACTCGTATTTCATTATTCATTTATGCCTTAGGCCTACTTAAGCCATAATATTGTTTAAAAACTTACTTTTAGGGGCTTACTAAGAAAATGATGAAACTACTCCTAGCTAGTGTTATTGCTTTTATGCCTAGTTACGAGCCTATAGAAGTCGAGTCTCACATTTTTGCCCCTAAAGACTTAACAAGTATTTCTAGAGATGTCACCATGAGCCATTACAATGTTTGAAAGGGGGACATTTCCTTTACAAGTACAAAAGACTCAATCTCTTAGACAACTCTAGCTTGTTATAGCTTAAGATAAGGTTGGCTCATGACAACCTCCCCCACTCAATTTGTCGATGTCCTAGTTGACTGGTAGGCTTGGAATTCTTCAATTTTCTGTTAGAAGGTGAGAAAATTGGCTTCTTTCTCCCAAGTGATCTCATATGGCCCCAAACTTTCCCATCTCACTAAGTACTCCTATGTCGATCGTCGGTTGATTATCGTCGTCCTCCCTACTAGAATCTCCTCCACTCGACGCTATGATGGTGGCTTAGTGCTAATGGCGACTCTTATGGATAGACGCTTGCTTGCATCTGCTAAATCTACATGGAATTGCTTCAAGTTGTTGATGTGAAGCATGGGGTGTACCTTTATCCACTTGAGTGGATCAATCTTATAAGAAGCCTTCCCTACCTTGGCTACAACCGGTACCAGACATTCATACTTTCGTACTAGAGTTCGATCTCTCTTCCTTAGGAATCAAAGTTGTTTAAGTACCAACTTCACCAGCACCAGGTATCCCACCTTAAAGTGTTGCTCCCTCCGACCTTTATCCACCAATTTCTTCATGTAGCTAAAGGCTTTCTTTAAATAAGCTCTTTCTATTTTAGTGTTTTGTCTGCACTCTTTAGCAAAGTTGAACGCTTGGGGACTTTTCTCGTTATACAATTCCATTGAGGTATGGGAAAGTCTAAGTTATTGTCCTGTGATGACCTCGAAAGGGGTTCTATTAGTGGCTGAGATCTTCTATGAATTGAAACATAGTTGAACCACATCTAGTAGGTTGGGCCAATTATTTTGGTTCATCTGTGCAAAGTGTTGCATGTATTCTTTTAACAAGCCATTGAAGCGTTTTGTCTGACCATCTGTTTACGGGTGATAACTGAAAGATATGTTGAGTTCTGACCTCAATAGCTTGAAAAGCTCTTTCTAAAAAATACCTATAAACCTTGGATCTCTATTGCTGATAATGATTTTAGGAACATCCCAATATTTTATCTCATGTTTAAAAACCGTACAAGCCATTTTTTCTACGAAGCCAAACTTCTGCACCTGAATGAACATCGTGTACTTGGAGAAACGGTCCACCACTACCAAGATTGGTGTCATATCTCCCACTTTAGGAAGTCCTACTATAAAGTCTAAAGAAATACTTTCACAAGTTTTGGTCGGCACTGATAGAGGTTAATCCTGCAGCATATGAGGCCAATAGTATCCCTGTTTCAGTAGTGCAATAATCCGCTATGCTACTTGGATGTCTTACCTAAGGAGTGTCGTTACATTCTCACATTAATTTCTACTTAAGCTCTCCCGTTCTTAAAACAAATATACATGGTTCTTTTGTTAATAGGAGTTTATTTTTCACCCAAAAGTATTTTGACTTTTCATTCTCCACCAACTTCATAATGGCCATTGCTTGGAGATCTCGGTGCAAGTTTTCCTTAATAAGGTTATGGATATCTGTGGTCACTTTGCTGGTTGTCATTGGTGCGATCAGCCTTAGAGCTGTGAATTTGGCCTTCTTGTTGAGGGCATCTGCCACACGGTTCGTCTTTCCAACTTTGTGCTCAAAGGTGAAATTAAACTTGGCTAGGAACTCTTACCATCTCGCCTGCCTGGCTATAAGTTTTGGCTGTGTGAGGAAATGACTTATTACTGTATTGTCGGTCTTAATCATGACTTGTGATCTTAATAAGTAATGTCATCAAGCCCGTAAATAGTGAATCACTGCTAGTAGTGTTTTCTCTTGTGCTATGTATCTCCTCTTAGCTTCATTCAACTTTCAACTTTCGAACATAATCAAGTGTCTTTCTTGTAACAACCCTCATTTAAGAGTAAAGCTTGATGCATCCGTCTGTATCTCTAAGGGCTTTGTAATATCGGGGAGTGATAAAACATGATCCGTCATCATTGCATCTTTTAAGCTTTAGAAGGCTTATTGGCACTGTGGCATCCAACTCCACTTCTGTGCTTATCTTAGCAATTCTGTCAGTGTTACTGTCCTTCTTAAATATCCTTTCATAAATCTCTGATAATAATTGGCTAGCCCTAAGAACGAATGAAGCTCAGTTGTATTCTCTGGGGTGGCCCACTCTTTGATAGCCTTTGCCGTCTACATGTCAATCCAGATGTGCCCTTATTCAATTATGTGACCAAGGAACTAAATTCGGGTTTACATCAATGCACATTTCTCCCTTTTCATGTACAACTGGTTGTCTTGTAACTTTTGGAAGACCTGTTGCAAGTGCCATTGATGCTCCTCGAAGGTTGAATTATACATCATGATATTGTCCAAGTGGATTACCACGAACTTGTTCAAATAATCATAGAACATTTGATTCATCAATATGCAAAAGGTAACAGGAGCATTAGTTAGTCCAAAAGGCATAACAAGAAATTCAAATGCGCTATATTGCATTACGCAAGTGATTTTCGATTCATCTCCTACAACCATTCTATCTTGATGGTAACCCGATCTTAAATCTAATTTGGAAAAGTTCTTTGCGCAACTCAGCTAGTCAAAGAGATCTATTATAAGAGGGATAAGATATTTATTCTTAACTGTGACTTTGTTTAGAGCGCGATAATCCATGCACAATCATAAACTCCTATCTGCTTTTTCTGAAAGAGCATTAAGGCCCTAAAAGGTGCCTTTAATGGTTGGATAAATCTAGCTTGAATCAGCTCATCTAATTGTTTTCTTATCTCTGTTAACTTTAAGGGACCTATCTTGTATGACCCTTTTGCAGGTGGCTTGACTCTTAAGAGTAATTATCTCATGATCGACAGCTTGTCGAAGTGGTAGGACCTTGAGTAGTTGTTCTGGCATCATATCTTGAAATTCTTCCAAAATCAGTTTCACTTATTCAAGTATTGGATTCGTGTTATCTTCATTTTTGTAAATGGTCATGGCAATGTAAAAAGGCTCACTTTTCTTGATCCTTTTCTTAAATTGTATAGCTAATATAATCCTCTTCCCACTTTTAGGTAGAATTGTAGCCAATACCATACATAGTTGTTCTTGAAAAAATATTAGACAACTCGTAGCAGGAAAATGGATGGCTTGTGCTTTCGTCATAAAATCCAAGCTTAAGACAAAATCTAAGTCATCTATAGTAGCTGCAGTCATGTTCACCTTCCCTTCCCAAGAGCCAATCTTAATCTTTACGTCTTTGAAGTTCCCCATAATAGTTGAAATTGGTGAGTTAACTACTTTCATCTACCCAAAGTCTTTCTCAACTTTAATATCGCATCTCTTTACCTCTTTTAGGGTGATGAAGGTGTCTAAGGCTCTTATGTCGAGCATGACTTTGGTTCTTTTCTCATTCTACAACACCTCTACATATATTAGATCTCGTTGAGGCTCTTTCTCCATTTTTTCTAAGTGTGCTTGTACGACATTGAGGAAACGAATGGAACCCATTCGTGCTGGCTTGTCCTTGGCTTCTTCAATTGTGGTGTGGGGTACTGGTGTCTCAATATTGACAGTGCATATCACACTGAGAGCTGCTCGGTGAGGACAATTAGCTACTTGATGTGGTTTTTTGCATAGGAAGCAAGATATCGAAGGTCGTTGCTTAAAGTTCCATGTTTGTTTGTTCTTGATTAGGGTGAGTCTCTAGCAGGTGGTTTCTTATTGCCTCATCCATTTAAGGGTCTACTAACTCCTGAAAATTTTACTGTACTATTTAAGCTATAGCTATTGGTCTTGGATGAAGGGTCATTCCTTTTGTTGGAGTTTTAACTATAATCAATAATGTGCTCAGCAGCCACCATGGCAGAAGTCAGATCTTATACCTTCTGCTGTTGGAATGGCTTCAAACCCTTGAGAAAATAGAATAGTTTATTTTTTTTTAATTATATCCCTGATATCTAGCATTATAGTAGTGAAGTTCCTCACAAACTCTCGCACTGATCCCTTTTGTAACAACTCCCGTAACTTCTGTTGTGCCATAGACTCAACATTTTCAGGCAAAAATTGGTTCTTCAACTCTTGCTTGAGGTTCGCCTAAGTGTTGATGTGACACTCACCATCAATGAATTTGGAATGCCACCATAACTTTGCATCCCCAACAAGATACATTGAAACCATCGCCACTTTGTCCTACCCCGACTTTGTGTGCATAGCTCTAAAATACTATTCCATATCAAAAAGGAAGTTCTTCAACTCTTTGGCATTTTTAGCCCTTTCGTATCACTTGAGCTCCGATACTTTGGCCCTTTTACTTTGATCTCTTGAGTTTGTACTAGCATTAACTGCAACAATGACTAAAAGATTTATTGAGCTTTCAATTCTCCAATCTCGCATTGGAGAGTGCTCAACGTATCCCTAGTCTTATCACTCAAGTTATTAATCATCTCAAACAGTTCCTGTCGGAGTGTCTCAATTTTAGCTATTCACTCGCGCGGGACTGTGAGACCCTGTCAAACTCGATTAAAAGACGGTATTGTACCGAGTGGTACAACTAAGTTAAATCGAACCTTGAACTAGTTCAAATAGAAATTTTAAGAGGAAATTGAAAATTTTGAAACCCACAGAATGGCTTAGAATAGTGATTTGAAGTTCAAGATCCAGTTTGGAGTCCATCAGGAAAATTGACCGATTAGGAACAAAACGGTTATTTTACCATTTGATGATTAAATGGAGATTTCTAGCCAAGATTTGATCACATTTGACCAAGAATAATTATATGAAATATAATTATGATTATTGGAGTATAAAATGATGTTTAGTAGTGAAAAATTGTGATTCTCGGTATTTATGGAGCACAGGGTAAAATGGTAATTTTACCACTAGAGGACTAAACGAAAATTTTTTTAAACAATTTTTGCCCCATTTGGTTAATATTGATCAATATTAGTGTTATTTTAGGTTGAAAAGTAGAAATAATGAGATTTCGGTACATTTCGGAGTATAGGGGTAAAATCATAATTTTTTTGTCCCGGGGGTAAATCAGTAAAATTTTTGCCCCAGCACTTGTCAAGACCAAGGGATTTTAATGGTGGTAGGATTGGATAAATACCAGAATATTTGTGGTGGAAAATTAAGAAGAAAAAGTCAAAAAGTTAAAAATTGGGCCAATAAGCATGTGACACATGGCATGCTTGATTATTTTATTATTTTCTATAGAAATCAGCCCATTAAATCCCCAATTCCCTCACCATATTCGGCCTAGGCATCCAGCAACAAGAAAAAAGGAAGAACAAAAGGAAAAACAAGAAAACCTAGGTGGAAATTCAAAGAAAAAGTGAAAAAATCAAGGAAACAAGCTAGGTAAGTTAAAATTTCTTTAATTCTCCTTGATACCTAGCTTACCCATGCTTTTGTTCTTGATTTCCATGGTTGAATATTGAGTTATCATGATGAATTCAATTCTGAAAAATGGGTATGGAAGAGGAATTGTTGTTGGAATAATTTGATTTTAGACTATGTTAGTGTTTAGGGATAGTTAAGCATGGTTATGAACAAAAACACAAAAAAAATATTCAATTTCTCTAGGGTTCCTTGTTGGCCGAACCATGAGGGCTGAATATCAATGGGGGATTGTTTTTATTTCAAGGAAAATGGCATGGAAAATGATGAATTAAGGTGAAACGGTTATGTAGAAAAAAAATTCGATGCTAGTGCACCAAATGACCAAATTTTTCTATAAGGAACTGTGAGGGTTCTAATGCTGAATTTGGCTTTATTTAAATGTATGTGGTAAATTAAGGTATTAGAGGAGAAATGAATTAATTTGGAGGTGATTTGGACACAATCGTCGATTAATCGGGTGATCGGTCGAATTTAATCGATATCGTGATTAAGCGATAATCGGACATATTTTTGCATTTACATATCAAGCATTAGTAATTTAAATTAATTTATATCAATTTAGGGACAATATAGTAAATTTCTTGACTTTGTTATTTGTCAAGGTGGTGAAACGTCCGGAAAAGGCAAAAGAATTGCGCTTGAGAACTATTAGTCTGAGTTCACTCGAAATCCGAATTTTCGACACCTGTGAGTGGACTGCCTATCAAAATTGTTTTGGGAATATAACTGTTTTGAACAAAGTGTTTGAATGATTTTATGCAATTTTTCATGAAAATGAATGCCTTGGGAACAAGCTTTTCAGAAAAGGTTTATGTTATGAAATGTGGTTATTATGGATTTCTATGTGGCTGCTTTATGTTGATATACATATATGCTTGAATATAATGTTGTGTAATTATGTTGACTCGACTATGTGTGAGTAGGGAGTGCGCATAAGCTGAGGATGACCCGGTTATGTGCGAGTAGGGAGTGCGCATAACCCGGTGATGACCCAGCCATATGAGAGTAGGGAGTGCACATGAGCTGATGGTGATGATGATGAGCTGGTGATGATGATGATGGGTTGGTGAGATGATGATGATGGGTATATACGTATATATATATATATATATATATATATATATATATATATACATATGTAAATATGTGTGATATAACAATTGATGGATAATGATTTATGGTTGTAATGTACATGAAAGTTGACACATTGTACTTTGAGAATTTTCATGAATTTTAGGTTGATTTTATTAGTTTAGCATGATGGCTTTTTGTTGAGTGAGGAAAAATGTTTCTCTTGTTGCTCTGTTTTCACTGCAGCGAAATTCATGCTCACTGTAGCGAAAAACTCTCAGGTTTGGAGGGGTTTTAAATAGGAATGAACTAAATTGCATTGTTTTGAAACAAGTGCTTCATGATTTTAAATTCTACCTAATTGTTGCTTGTTCCCTTCCTTGTTCACTCATTGAGTATTGTACTCACGTTTTATAAAAATTCATGTTTTCAGATCAGGTGACTGTTGGACCCTAGATCGAGGAGTCCCCGTAGTGCATCTCCTGGGTATGTGTCTAGCATTCGATAGTAATCCCTTTTATTGTAAATGTCTCCGCTGGAAGTCATGGGTCATTTTGTATTATGAATACAATCTAACAATGTGAATATGTGTATGCAATGTAAATTGCTAAATACATGACTGGTATAGTGCATGTATATTATTATCGATAACGCCATTGTGTTTTGGCTATGTTCACACCCGAAAAAAAAAAAAGTGTGTGTGTATGCATGTAAAACCCAACCCTATAAATACATGTCATGACATACATGCACTGAGTAGCATGTTATTATGCTAGGAAAGCATATAAGAAAAGATGAAACCCGATATCGTACCTAACGGTACACTTGAGTTGATTTAACCTCGAACTAGTTCAAATAGGAATTGTAGGATGAAATTTAATATTTTATAGTTCAGGAATGAAAAAAATGATTGTTCGGAGTTCGAGGGTTCATTTGGGGTAAAATTGAAAATTTTGATGTTCAAGGGCAAAATCGTCATTTTGCCACCTAAGATAATAATTTGATCATGGAGTGAAATTTTTGACCAAGATTAACTATTTGGAGTATAATTTAATGATAGGAAGTGAAAAAGTTTAATTCTGGTGATTTTTTGAGTGTAGGGGCAAAATCGTAATTTTACCATCCATGGACAAATTTTGAGATTTTGAGAGAATTTAGATCAAATTTGACAAATTGGAGAATGGTATGAGTATAAGGGGTGAAAAATATGTCTATGGGCAATTTTTCAATTTTTGGGGCAAAAATATAATTTTTGACTTTTACGGGGGCAAAAGTGTAAATTGCAAAAATTACTCCACCGAGACTTTGGATGAGTCTGAGAATTTTATCTAAGCTATGAATATATGAGACAAGTGTATGGTGAAAATTTGGAAACAAATGGATGAAATTTTAAAAATGGGCCAATGGGAAAGTGACACGTGGCATTTTTTTAATGAAATAATATTATTTTAATGAAAAGTCAGCCATTTAAACCCAAATTTTGAGTGCTGGCCGGCCACAAGGAAGAAAAGGAGAGGAAATAGAGAGGAAAGGAAGAAAAAAAGAAAAACCAAAGAGAAACAAGAAAATTTAAAGAGAAATTCACGATTTTCGACCGTTTACGCGTCTAACGGTAAGATTTTTCGATTTTGGCTTGATTTCTACATTTCCTATGCCTTTATTTCCATTTAGCATGCTTGAGGAGAGAGATCAAAAAGTGATATCAAGGGCTAGACGAAATTCTAGGGGAGAGAAATTGAAATTTTTAGGTTTTGATTTTTAGTTAAATTGATAGTTTTAGTTAGTTAAATGTGTTTAGAAATTAAATTGGGCAAGAAATCATTAAATTTTCACAATACCCACTCTTGGCTGGATGCTCAATGCTGTACAATGATGTTGAATTGATTTTATTCTAAGGGAAATGAAGAGAAAATGATGAAAAATGGTTAAACGTGATAGAAAAACAAAGTAGAAAATTAACAGAGTTAGTGTCCCATTTTTGGCCGAATTTTCCAAGGAAGGGAGTGAGCTGATTTTGTTGTTTTCAGAAGGTTATTGGCTGATATTTAATGGTTAGAAATGTTGGAGAGAGAATGGGATGATTTAGAGCTAAAATGGAGCGCGTTAGCAATTTATCGGGCAAAGTGCCAAAAATAGGTTAATACCGCGTTTAAGCCGTTTTAGGCTATTGCATTTCATACCATGCATTAGTATAGGATTTAAGTTAATTATATAGTGATTTAGCATCAATGTGATGAATTGTGTAAATTTTTGTAATGTGTCTAGGAAGAGAGCCTTTCGGAAAAGGCAAAGAAGTCGTACCCGACGAGTAGTGATCGGGGCGCTTAGAAAGCTTTTAGTTTGTACAAACGGTGAGTAAACTTATTATTATTGTAAATTATCTAGAGTTTATTTTTAAATGCCCTTTATGTATTTTATGAAATGAAAACGGGATTTTTGATGTTTTAGGAATAAATGTGATAAATAAAAATATATTGTATTGATTATGAAATTGAGTAATTGGAGGCTGCAAATTGACTTGAAAAATATATATTTTCCTAGGAATGGCTTATGAGAAATGAGTATATGTGGCTATATTTTGTGAATGCATTGGGAAATTTATGTAAGTTGTTTTACTATGCAGGCTGGATAAATAAATAAAAGCCACGTTATACTGTCGAAATTTTATTAAAATTGGTGGGTTAGTCACTGCAGTGACGGGTTTCCGTGGACTGCCTATTGAGGGGCACGGTAAACCCAGTTATATAGTTACTCCGGTTGTAGAGGCGAGGAGGGTAACTCCCGGGGTAGTATTAGAGCTCACTTCACGTCGAACCCCCACGTGAATGTGTAACTCGGCCAACGCCAAGGAACGGCTGATTTTTAAAAATAAAAATGTGTTTCACGTGTGAATATTTTAACCCCCTTGGCGGACTCGGTTAGATGCCTCGACCAAGGTATCCCCGAGGATTAGTTTTGGCTTGAGCCTTGTTTTAATAAAAGACATAAGCCTTAACAACTGTTTTGATAAATTACAAATATTTTATGGTTTAAGAAACAAATTGAAAACATTATGAAATGGGTTGAAATTTGTTGTTTAAACTTGCCTCCATTTTACTCGCCTTTAGATATTTATGATAATGTCTGTTTACTCATTGGGATTGCAAAATCTCACCCAACTCCTTTCCACCCATTTCAGGTTCAGTATAGACTGTAGATAGCTGATCTCATCGAAGACTACCATTGGATCTGCATTTTCCAAATCGTAGGTTCACAGTCCTCTTTACTTTTGTTTATTCGGGGGCCCTCTTATTATTGTAAATTAAATTAAATATTTTGACTTACTGTATTTCAGTATGTATAAATTTATTTAGCTTTTACGCTATAAAAATTATTCACGTATAACTCTATAAATATTGTTTTATAAGAAAATAGAATATTTTCCTTAATATTTCTTTTATTTTCTTATTATATTCAAATAATCGTAATTTCGTTTTAAATGAAGATTTTAGACTTTTAAACTCATTTTGAATATGAATTATGTGTTTTGTACTTGTATATTACGTTTTAGCCAGTTTCGAAATTTTTGAAAAAAAAATGACCAAAATACCCCTGTGTGGCGAAAATTTTATTTTGATTGTTTTTGGTCTAAAATAGTGTATATTCTCTAAAAACTCGATATTTAACAACGATTGCTCACAGGAAAGGAAAGAAACTGATATGTAAGGCTTATAGGGTTCCGGTTGGCATTCCGGATAATGAGTGTCAATTAGGGACGTCGTAGCGATTGTCATGGGCCTGAGGGAGGTTCCGGGTCGTGACAATGCATGATATGATAAATTTGTTAAGCAAAGGTAAATAGATAGGCTTGCTTGGGCTTAGTGAGCTATGCTCATTGAGCTCATGAGCCGGTCATGGCCCAAGAAATTGGGTCGTGACAGGGACCATCTAAGCTTTTATTGCGACCATCGTGGCCTCTATCTCATTAATCCTCTAATGGTCCTCTATTGAACTCTGCATGGTCACCATGTTTACTCTTTAGCTCAACACACCTCACCCCGTGCTCTGATAGTAACTGTCACAAATTACGCTTATTTGCTTAAGTATGTGATAGTCCGTGCGGCACTTGAGTCAACACTTCCATGCAAGCTAGCCAATAACTCATTTATATTTGATCAAACATCAACAGTAGTAATAAATCAGACTAAGGCAATGCACATCGAAATCATAAAGCATACCGAATGTCATATACGTAACCATTGAGACAAACAAGGAAAAATGTTTTATTAATATGAAAATAAGTACAAAAGGACCAAGACACGCCATCATTCGGCCATAGAGGTAGCCTTAGATGATTCGTTACAAACATACCTTTACTAGTGAGGCAGCCCAATAATCCACCGATTGCCCAACAATATTTTTTAAAAGGTCTTTCTCTGGAATGAGTAAACAAGTATTTCTAGAGATGTCACCATGAGCCATTACAATGTTTGAAAGGGGGACATTTCCTCACATGTATAAAAAACTCAATCTCCTAGACAACTCTAACTTGTCATAGTTCGAGACAAGGTTGGCTCATGACATTAAGCATTGAGTCGAGTTTCCACATGGGTGTAGGGGCAGAGGGTAGTTCAATTATACGCCACCCCTCAAAATTTTGAAAATTTTTATTTATTATATATATTTTAATGGCCCTTTCCAAAATTTTTAAATTTTTTATATATTATATATTTTTTCTTTTAATGGCCCCTTCAAAATAATTTTTTATTTAATAATTAATACAAATAAAAAATAATAAAATGACCTCCACAAACCTTACTCAACTTTATCTTAATTTAAGTTTCTCCATACCTTGTTTCTCTCTTTCTCTTTCTTTCCTCTTTTGTCCTTTTATCATTATCGAAACACATTTCATTCTTTAAGAAATTAAGAGGTAAAGTTTTCTTTTGTATTTTTCTTTCTATTTATATTATTATTATTATTATTATTATTGTTGTTGTTGTTGTTGTTGTTATTATTATTATTATTATTTGTTTATTTTTTTATTTCTATTCTATTTGCTCATATGTTCTAAGTTTCTATAGATTTTCTTCTCCAAATTTTTATGAACCATCAACCATGTTCTTCTTTTTTCTTTTTTGTTATGTGGGTTCTATCTTTTACTTGCTATGTTCTTATTTTTTCTATTGTGTGGATTTTATTTTTCATGATTATAGTCTTTCAAAATTAAATACTTACTATGTAATTCTCAAACATAAGTTGTAGTGTTGCATTGTTGGTTGTTGCTTAAACTTTCATTAATGTATAATTTTTTTTAATAATCTTGGTTATATAAAAGGAAATGATCTTGAGTATATAAGAGGAAATTATCTTGAGTATTTAGTCCTTAAACAATCTTGGGAGGAAATTATCTTGAGTATTTAGCCTTTAAAGAATTTTTAGTACATAGAAGGAAATTATTAATCATATATATCATATTTAACTATTTATATTTTTTGCATTATAGTTTTTTATTTAGTATATTAAGTTTAAATAGAAATAAATTAAGAATATTGGATGTTGACTGTATTAATTTTTTTTAGGTTTGATTAAAGTATGAGTAAGTTGAAAACAATTGACAAATTCTTTAAAAAAAAAAGATGTAAATTATTGAAATGATTCTCTTACACTTGAGCCAGTAAGCCTCAATGCTTCAACTTATGAACAAGAGTGAGAAACATCGTTGACCATGACTTTTTTAAAGGATTATTGTAAGTCGTTCTTCCTAATTCTTTTTTATTTACATGTTATATAAAATTATTGTCTATTATGAATTTTTTGATTGTTGGTTAAGTTTAACATATTAGTTTTAAAAAATTTTAGGCCTTTTTCTTTTTCATCTTTGACCTTTTTAACAAAAGTTGGTTAGCTCCGCCCCTGCATAGGTGACTCTTAATTTATGAGCTTAAACCCCATCTCAGTTGAGGTTTTATTTATAAAGTCTCTAGCAAAACTTTTTGTTATAGGATTCGTCAAATTTTCACTAAACCTCAAAAATGTTACAATGACCACTTAATCTAAAATTAATTGTCGAACATAGTTATGTCTTAATCCAATATGTCTAGACTTTTCATTATACACTTGGCTATATATGCTTTTGCTAAAGTTACTTCATTATCACAATAGATAAAAATTGGAGAAATTGGTTTAAGTCACAATTACTAAGATCAAACTTTTTAAGCACCTTTTCAATGTAGTGCTATTCTGACAAATGTATGCAATTTTCATCTTAGAACATTTTAATTTCTAAGATGACATCTGCTACACCCATATCTTTCATTGCAAAGTTGTTAGACCAAAATTTCTTTGTCTTCTCAATTTTTTCCAAATTCATGCAAAAAATTAGCATGCCATCTACATATAAGCAAATTATAACACCTTTGCCATTTTGGAATTTGCTATATATGCACTTATCAGATTAATTTATGTTGTAGTTATTGGCTAAAATGACCTCATCAAATTTTTGATGCCATTGTTTTGGTTCTTGTTTAAGCCCATAATATGACTTGATAAGCTTACAAACCTTATGCTCATGTCCCAGAACAATAAATCCTTCTAGTTATTTCATGTAGACTTCTTTTTCAATTCACTATTTAAGAATGCTGTCTTGACATCCATTTGGTGAATTACCAACTTATAAATTAATGCAAGGAAGATTAGAAGTCTAATTGTAGTAATTTATGCTGTTGGAGCATAAGTATCAAAGTAGTCAATCCCTTACTTTTGTGTAAAACCTTTGACTACTAATCTTACTTGGAAATTATCTATGGTTCCATCCACCTTCATTTTCTTTTTGAAAATTCATTTACAACCTATTGGTTTAGAACTTGGTGGAAGATCAACCAAAATCTAAGTATTATTTCCCATTATTTAGTCCATCTCATCATTGATTTTTTTTTCAAAAATGTAGAATCTTAAGACATCACTGCCTTGTCAATTGTAACAGGGTCCAATTCCAAATTAAAACAATAAGATATTTTATTGTCTATATTTTCTCTTGTTCCTTCTATAAGGAACATATAAAAGTCTGGACCAAAATCATTTACCTTTCTAGCCCTTTTGCTTTTTCTTATATCTAGACTAGATTCATTATAATTTCAATTTTGTTGCAATGGAATGTCATTTGTTTGAACTTATTGTAATGGTTGTAGTTGTCTTGAAACAAATTTGAATCTATATTCATCAAATATTGCATTTCTTGATTCAAAAATAGTGTTGATTGGAATTGAATAAGCTAGTTCAATTATCATGAATGTATATGCTTTATTATGTTAAGCATATCCTATGAATATGCATTGTATTCCTTTTTCACCTAATTTCTTTCTTTGGGTTACAGAACTTTAACTACGGCTCTACATCTCCAACCTTCAAATAACTAAGGTTACCATAGTTTCCTTTTTAGGAACCTTATTTAATATGTGACAAATTGTTTATAAAGCTTTTCCCGAAAAACCTTTTCCAAGACTTGAGTATGATAACATAGCATTTACCATTTCGGTTAAGACTTTATTTTTCTTTTTTGTCATACCATTATGTTGTGGTGTGTGAGGTACTGAAATATGATGGACTATCCCATTAAAGGCAAAATAACTTAGATTATAATATTCTCTACCTTTATTCGATTTTAAGTACTTGATAAAAGACTCACATTATAATTCAACTTCTGATTTATAAACCTTAAATTTTTTAAGCACTTCATTTTTAGAAACAATAAATATACATAGCAATATCTAGAGAAATTGTCAGTAACAAAATATTTATTTCTAATTAATGTAAGTGTACTATGCATATCACAAACATCACTATGTATTAGTTCAAGTAATTTAGTAATTCTTTTAACTTTAGGAAAAAGATTTCTAGTCATTTTTGTTAGCATGCATGTATTATATTTATCAATATTTGATTAAATTTTGGAATTAAGTCCTTTTTATGCATATTATCTAATCTTCTATAATTTAAATGGGCCTTATCTATGATGCCATAAATAAGAAGAGTCAAACATATAAGAAGAACTAACAGTCTTATTCTTATTATTATTAATAATATTTAGGTTGAACATTCTCTCACACATGTAACCTTACCCAACAAATATTCTTTCCTTGAACAGAATGAATTTATCTACCTCAAATACAAACATGAAACCAAACTTATTCAATAGACTTCCAGATACTAAATTTTTCCTAACTTCTGAAATATAGTATACATCTTTCAAAGTTAAAGATTTTTCAAAAGTGAACTTAAGTTCAATAGTCCCTTTGCCTTTAATAGTTGCTGTAGAAGAATTTCCCATGAATAAGAAATTTCTATACTCACTTGATGTAAAACCCGACCCTATAAATACATGTCATGACATACATGCACTGAGTAGCATGTTATTATGCTAGGAAAGCACATAAGAAAAGACGAAACCCGATATTGTACCTAACGGTACACTTGAGTTGATTTAACCTCGAACTAGTTCAAATAGGAATTGTAGGATGAAATTTAATATTTTATAGTTCAGGAATGACTAAAAATGATTGTTCGGAGTTCGAGGGTTCATTTGGGGTAAAATTAGAAATTTTGATATTCAAGGGCAAAATCGTCATTTTGCCACCTAAGATAATAATTTGATCATGGAGTGAAATTTTTGACCAAGATTAACTATTTGGAGTATAATTTAATGATAGGAAGTGAAAAAGTTTAATTCTGGTGATTTTTGGAGTGTAGGGGCAAAATCGTAATTTTGCCACCCATGGACAAAATTTGAGATTTTGAGAGAATTTAGATCAAATTTGACAAATTGGAGAATGGTATGACTATAAGGGATGAAAAATATGTCTATGGGCAATTTTTCAATTTTTGGGGCAAAAATGTAATTTTTGACTTTTACGGGGGTAAAAGTGTAAATTGCAAAAATTACTCCACCGAGACTTTGGATGAGTCTGAGAATTTTATCTAAGCTATGAATATATGAGACAAGTGTATGGTGAAAATTTGGAAACAAATGGATGAAATTTTAAAGATGGGCCAATGGGAAAGTGACACATGGCATTTTTTTAATGAAATAATATTATTTTAATGAAAAGTCAGCCATTTAAACCCAAATTTTGAGTGCTGGCCGGCCATAAGGAAGAAAAACAGAGGAAATAGAGAGGAAAGGAAGAAGAAAAGAAAAACCAAAGAGAAACAAGAAAATTCAAAGAGAAATTCGCGGTTTTTGACCGTTTACGCGTCTAACGGTAAGATTTTTCGATTTTAGCTTGATTTCTACCTTTCCTATGCCTTTATTTCCATTTAGCATGCTTGAGGAGAGAGATCAAAAAGTGATATCAAGGGCTGGACGAAATTCTAGGAGAGAGAAATTGAAATTTTTAGGTTTTGATTTTTAGTTAAATTGATAGTTTTAGTTAGTTAAATGTGTTTAGAAATTAAATTGGGCAAGAAATCAGTAAATTTTCACAATACCCACTCTTGGCTGGATGCTCAATGCTGTACAATGATGATGAATTGATTTTATTCTAAGGAAAATGAAGAGAAATGATGAAAAACGATTAAACGTGATAGAAAAACAAAGTAGAAAATTTACCGAGTTAATGTCCCATTTTTGGCCGAATTTTCCAAGGAAGGGAGTGAGCTGATTTTGTTGTTTTTAGAAGGTTATTGGCTGATATTTAATGGTTAGAAATGTTGGAGAGAGAATGGGATGATTTAGAGCTAAAATGGAGCGCGTTAGCAATTTATCGGGCAAAGTGCCAAAAATAGGTTAATACCGCATTTAAGTCGTTTTAGGCTATTGCATTTCATACCATGCATTAGTATAGGATTTAAGTTAATTATATAGTGATTTAGCATCAATGTGATGAATTGTGTAAATTTTTGTAATGTGTCTAGGAGGAGAGCCTTCCGGAAAAGGCAAAGAAGTCGTACCCGACGAGTAGTGATCGGGGCACTTAGAAAGCTTTTATTTTGTACAAACGGTGAGTAAACTTATTATTATTGTAAATTATCTAGAGTTTATTTTAAATGCCCTTTATGTATTTTATGAAATGAGAACGAGATTAAAACGGGATTTTTGATGTTTTAGGAATAAATGTGACAAATAAAAATATATTGTATTGATTATGAAATTGAGTAATTGGAGGCTACAAATTGACTTGAAAAATATATATTTTCCTAGGAATGGCTTATGCGAAATGAGTATATGTGGCTATATTTTGTGAATGCATTGGGAAATTTATGTAAGTTGTTTTACTATGCAGGCTGGATAAATAAATAAAAGCCACGTTATACTGTCGAAATTTTATTAAAATTGGTGGGTTAGTCACTGCAGTGACGGGTTTCCGTGGACTGCCTATTAGAGGGGCACGGTAAACCCAGTTATATAGTTACTCCGGTTGTAGAGGCGAGGAGGGTAACTCCTGGGGTAGTATTAGAGCTCACTTCACGTCGAACCCCCACGTGAATGTGTAACTCGGCCAACGCCAAGGAACGGCTGGTTTTAAAAATAAAAATGTGTTTCACGTGTGAATATTTTAACACCCTTGGCGGACTCGGTTAGATGCCTCGGCCAAGGTATCCCCGAGGATTAGTTTTGGCTTGAGCCTTGTTTTTATAAAAGACATAAGCCTTAACAATTGTTTTGGTAAATTACAAATATTTTATGGTTTAAGAAATAAATTGAAAACATTATGAAATGGGTTGAAATTTATTGTTTAAACTTGCCTCCATTTTACTCGCCTTTAGATATTTATGATAATGTCTGTTTACTCATTGGGATTGCAAAATCTCACCCAACTCCTTTCCACCCATTTCAGGTTCAGTATAGACTGTAGATAGCTGATCTCATCGAGGACTACTATTGGATCTGCATTTTCCAAACCGTAGGTTCACAGTCCTCTTTACTTTTGTTTATTCGGGGGCCCTCTGGTTATTGTAAATTAAATTAAATATTTTGGCTTACTGTATTTCAGTATGTATAAATTTATTTAGCTTTTACGCTATAAAAATTATTCACGTATAACTTTATAAATATTGTTTTATAAGAAAATAGAATATTTCCCTTAATATTTCCCTTAATATTTCTTTTATTTTCTTATTTTATTCAAATAATCGTAATTTCGTTTTAAATGAAGATTTTAGACTTTTAAACTCATTTTGAATATGAATTATGTATTTTGTACTTGTATATTACGTTTTAGCCAATTTTGAAATTTTTGAGAAAAAAAATGACCAAAATACCCCTATGTGGCGAAAATTTTATTTTGATTGTTTTTGATCTAAAATAGTATATATTCTCTAAAGACTCGATATCTAACAATGATTGCTCACAAGAAAGGAAAGAAACTGATATGTAAGCCTTGCGGGGTTCCGGTTGGCATTCCGGATAATGAGTGTCAATCGGGACGTCGCGGCGATTGTCATGGGCCTGAGGGAGGTTCCGGGTCGTGACACTTGATGTGAAATTCTTGCACAGACTCTTATCATTGCACATATGCTTTGTTGCTCTTGCATCATCTTATCAGGCACCATTTTATTCAAGTACATTGATTTCAGAAATCATGGCTACAAAATTTTCAAAAGCAGCTCCATTAGAAGAAGTAATTTTCTTCTTCAATAATCAACATTCTTTCTTGAAATGTCGTAGTTTTCTGCAATGAAACCATGTGCTTTTGTTTTTTCTTTTGAATTTCAGACCATTAGCAATCTATTTGAACTTCTTTTCAATAGGTTTAGTGGTTTGTCCTTTCTTCAGAACATGTATTTTGGCTTTACTAGAAATAGCAACTTGTTCGTGTTTCTTACATTCCTCTTCAATTCAAAGATGATTTACCAAATCCTCAAGAGTTATTTCCTCTTTCTTGTGCTTTAGATTCTTTTAAAGTCTTTTCATGATGGAGAAAGTTTGTCTATAATGGAGGACACAACTATAGTTTTATCTATGTTCATCTTATATTGCTTAAACTGATTAAGCATTCTTTCAATTTCACACAATTGTTCAATAACCAAACATCCATCAATCATTTGATAATTATTAAAGTGATTGAAAAAAAAATTCTTACTTGTTGCATCTTTTGTCATGTACTTGGCCTCCAATTTGTCCCATAATTCTTTTGTAGTAGCCTCATTTTCACATATGTCAAATAAGCCATCAGTCAGACCATTTAAAATGTGACATTTGCACATAAAATCTACATTGTCATATTTCTGCCTTTCTTTGGTTGCAGCAACAGATTCATTTTCACCTTCTTCTAGTCTAGGTGTTGTCAAGACATAAACAACCTTCAATGTTGATAGTAGAAAATGCATCTTCTTCTACCATCTTAGAAAGTTGTCACCATCAAACCGGTGCAATTTCACAAAGTCAAATGCCAATTCTTTTAGTATTCCACTTGTAGCAATCATTGTTGAAACGGAATACAACCTTAAGATTGTTAGATCATTGAATTAAAAAATACTGAAATGGCTTTAAGACATGTTATAGTGTCGCTATCCTTAAGGTTTTATTCACCCCTACTAATTACGTGTAAAAGGGTTGTAGGTGATAAACCTTAAAGATACAATGAAGCCCTGTGATTGATTGCATTTTGCATTGACGAAATCAATCCACTGAACATCCATCGATGTATGGCAAGATTACTTAGACTTCTATAAGATTTTCTACAGTAAAATAATATAAAAAATCTGAAGAATATTGAAAAGGAAGGAGAGATTGTTCTTTTGTATGTTTTTTGTTCGAGATGAAGGTTTTGTTTATAGGCAATAGTGATATTTTCCAACAGACACAATTGTGTTTGTTTCTGTTTGTTTCAAACAAACAATTGTGTTGGCTTTCCAATAGATATAATTATTTTTCAAACAAACATAACCGAATTATTTTTCAAACAAACTTAATCGTTTTGTCTGTTTCCAATAATTACACTTATTTGTTGAAAAAAATTTTAAAATTATTTTAATTGCCTACGTTTGCACATGTGCTAAGTGCAATTAATTAAATATTAAATTTAATTAATTTCAAGACCAATTAGGCCCAAATAGCCCGTGTATAGTCCATTGCCTACTAAAATCCAATTGTAATAGATTTATACTCATCTTTATTTAAATTTTTCTTTTTATTTTTCCAATGTTGGATTGTCTCACATTTATTATTGTTAAAGATGTTCAACAGTTTTAATATATTTATTAACATAATTTATATGAATAAAATTCAATGAATTGTAGTTAACTAAAACATATAAATAATAATTAAAAATATAATAAAAATAATATAGTAATTCATATTGCTTATGCTTTTTTCTTAAAAGGGAACTTGAAGTCGAGATTCAGGTAAACTAATAGTAGGCTTTTCACTCTTGCAAAATAGACATTGAAAAGGTGTCATAGTTTTTCTTGTGTGAACCTTTCCAATGCTTAAAGTCAATGGTAAATGTGACAAATTTTCAAACAAAAAAAAAATAGTTGTGGTGACAAAATGAATTGAAACTCGGAAATCAACTCAAAAAAATCCAAAATCAAATTTAAGTTGATTAAAAAGTAAAAAATTCAAACTCTAAGATACTTAAATCCGAAATGATTTGAAATTTGAAACAATTCTTATTTGAAATGAATCGAATTTGAAAAGATTCGAACTTGAAAACAATCTTATTTAAAGTTGTAATAATTTGAATTTAATATTAAAAATATAAAATTTAATTATGGTTTTATTTTAACTTAAATGCAAATAAAGAATGATTTGAACTCAAAACAATTTAAATCCAAAACAATCTAAGCTTAGAACATTCCAAATTTGGAGCAACTCAAATCTTAGTTGAACTTAAAAAAAGTCTAATTTGAAGTTGCTCTTACTTTAAACAAGCTAAACTTGAAATCGATATGAACCTGCTTGAACTTGTTCCTTTGACACCTCTAATCAATGGGTACAAAGAGAAAAGTGAGAGTTTGTTTTTGTAAGAAGCAAGGAATAGAAGGTTAAGTATGCATTTAGTAAAAGTAAAGAAATGATACCCATATATAATCGAGGATGGAGGCCTCATAGTGAGGGAGCAACATGATGGAGGCCTGAGGACGTGCTCGTGTCGAGGAGAGGTGATTCAAGTAAAAAGGAATGTCTTTATATATTTGACCTCCAGTTGGGTCCGTACAGTGTTCGGAGGAAATCTCTTAAGGGCTGGGCTCATCTAAGCTAAGCTCCGTTCTTGAATGAGGACACATGCCGTCTTTTTAAAATGTAGAAAGAAATTAGGTATAACACGTTTTTCAATAGGCCTAGACAATTAATCTATACTATATATAAAAGGAAGCCTCAAGAGAGCTTCAAGGTGTGACAACATTTCTGGCTTCTTTTATTAACGCGTGATTAGTTTACAAGGTATTTTGGGATTTGTTGGTGGGGTCAGTTGTATTTAGGGTTGTTGGCAGGTGACTTTTTTTCTTCAGCTTCAAAAGGGGTCTTTTGGGTATTATATCAATTGAATATCCAATTGAATGACAAGTGTCCTTCAATTATTAGGTATGCACAAAAACAATGTTTTTCTTAATTGGAGAATTTTTTTTGTCAAAAATTGAAATAGAGAAAATAAAAAATTCAGTAAAAAATGACACAATCAATAGAAAAACTTCAAAATTTATAGAAAAATTACTAACAATGCAAGAATCTTACAAACACAGATATAGTGTGCATAAAGAATATAAATTACTGAAACAAATAGTAAGAAATGAATAGAAAAACAAGTATGTTGAAGCCCACGACAAAAGAAAGAAAATTAAAATTGAAAAGGAAGTAACCCTCTCAATTACCTTAAACACAATAGGATAAAAAGCAAAAAGCAATAGTCTTGCTTGTAGAAAAAAGGAAAACAAGATCCAAAATCTTAGGTCTAGATTTAAAGTCTATTTAGAGCGACAAATTAAGTTGAAATATCATTTCTTGAGTTTTTGGATCTTTTACTGGTAGTTTAACTGGGAAAAAAACTAATCCTAAGAAGAAGTAGAGAAAAATAGTTCTGAAAAAAAAGAAAAAAAAATCTCTAACAAAAACTAAATTAAACGTATAAAATCTAAAATTTTTTAATGTTTTACTAATATTTTGTGCTTGAAAAACGAAAGGAAAAGTGTGTTTTGAAAAATAATAAAGGCTGAAAAAAAAAAAAAAAAACAAGAACTAGAAAATAAACCAAAGGAAAGTGTGATTTAAACAAAAGAAAAAAAAGCAAGAAATAGGAAATAATACTTTCGAGAAAAAAAATAGCAACAAATGGTAGAAAATAAACAATGAAGAGTTTGGTTTAGAAAGAGAAGAAAACGATGGTGGTTGATGTTTTAAAGAGAAGAAAGAAAGGAACAAATGGGCTTTCATTAGGGTTTTTCATCATAAATACTATAATACAAAGCGATGTCGTTTAGATTGAAAGGATAAACGGGCTTAGTATGTTTAATAGACATGCTAAAATTCAAAATAACACAATTTCAAATTTTAAAAAAAATTTGTACAATTTTACTATTTTTTGGATCATTATGTGCGGAAGAGTTTAAGGGGTGAGTGTGTTTTAGTTGGATTATATTGGTTTGGCCATTTTTAGGATCCAATAAATAAAAAAAAATGTTATGTGGAGGTATAGTTATTGTTAAATTAAGAGAATGTTAGAATGGATACAATCAAAAATAAATTAAAACAATTTTTACATCTATATCCAAATTCAATCTATATAGTTAACAAAAAGTTTATCATTAGTTTTTCTTCTTTTGTTCCAATTGCTGTTATAAAAGTTTTATGCTTTATAATAAATTAAAATCATCTGATTTTTATATTTTAAAAAATAAAAATTACAATATTCACCGCATGATATAAAAAATGAACAATAAAAACCTAATCCCAAAATGTCATATTTTTCTTTTTTATTTTTAGATTTTGATATGATGATCTTATATTCTGAGCTGATAAAAAATTTATATAAAAAAAAATTAAAAGAGAATAGTTGACCCGGCATGGCGTGGGCCGAATTCGTTTACCATAGTCAGGCAGCCCCTGGAGGCGTTGAGCAAATCCGTAGTGGCCTAAGTAAAGAGTCAAGCTTTCCTGGAAACAAAAGTCATATTATATACCAACACTTTCCAGGGCTCGTATTACTTTGCAGTCTGCCATTTGGTTTGACATCTAATGCATGCATCTTCTTCCAGTATTAACAAGATTCCAGTTCCTCCCCTTAAATACACTTACAGTGAGAAGGAAAGAATTTATCTTAACCCCGAATTGGGTCATTTGAGGGAAATTGCTAAGAAACCACATGGATGATGTTCCCTTAATAATATCTCTTAACAAGTGCTGCAAAGCTGACGATGTGCCTAGTCATCCTGACAACAGCATCAAAGTGAATCTTGATTTTTTTTTGGTCATGCCTCGTAATGGAGACATAACACGATCTTATTGCTTTGAGATTATGCCTCAAGCGAATAAGAATATAATTTTTGATTTGAATATTTATATAGATCTCGACAATTTTAATTGTAGTAAACGTTGAGCTAGGTGTCACAAAACATTACTCACTAAATACATTTTAAAAGTTTCTGTTTTCTCAAATAAGATAATTCCAATTCCACCGTGCAAGATGAATTGATTTCTGTAAGAGTACGGAGACAACATCATTCCAAGACCACCATGGATACTGTTTATCGCCACACATTGTCCACTGGAAAAGCCGGAAAAGAGAGAGAATTATTGGTTAGTTTTGAGCAATGTGGCATGTCAGACTCGAAACAGGAACCTATGTACTCCTGTTCACAGTACTCGTTTGTTATGTACCAGCACAGAGTAGCATAATAATTTCAAAAACTTGGATCCCACTCTAAAACAAACATGCTTTGTATTCGACACAAAAAATGATGAAATAAAAAAAAAAATCTTTAAAGATAAAAGGAGAGAAAATTCCATGTTCATTGCAAGCTAGGATGACACATTAATTGAACAGGCATAATTTGCCCTGATAACATAAAAGAAGAACCGCAGTGTAACTTGGAAACAATATCCTCAACAGAAGAGAAGTGAGCACGTATGACCTGCACTTCCTTGTCCAGCAGTGATGTCAGATCCAATTTATTTATTTATTTATTTTATCAAACATTAATCAAACGTTGAACCTGCTGAAGTTTTGAGCCACAGAGTTAAAAAACCGGGGCCTTGTTTTGCTACAGGAATTTCATAATATTGGAATTGACTTAGCCCAATATTTCGCCTGCACCAACAGTAGTCAATAGCATGCAAGGAATGAAAATCACTCACCCACCTCACTCCGCAGTGCTGACTTGAAATCACGCCCACCAAAAACGAAAATAAAAAAGCAAAGAGAACAGACAAAACAAAAAGTAAGCCAACATTTTCAGATTAATCTCTGAGCTAAAAGCAGATAATAGATGCTAAACTCATGTTTCACCTCGCTTAATACATACCATCGATCATGTTGATTCCTTTCTTTCTTCTAGCCCTCTAGCTTCCGGGTACAATTCTGTAAACATTTATACCTATACCCTTAATTTTGACAAGATAAGTGATTGGTCTATTCGTATCACTTGCAACTAACAGTTTAAACCTTCACCCAGCGGATTAATGTTTCTTTTCCTCCGTTTGGAAGCTACTTCTTCTTCTATCAAAATTCTTCTCTGTCAGTTTCGTATTCAAATTCTAGAATGGAGGCGAAGCCAGTGGGCTTATGAGAAGTTTTTTCCTATGTTGCTTTCATTTGCAATATATCAACATAAAACCCAAGTACGGGAAAAGCATCTAATCCAAGGATGAGTGTTGAAGTGGCCCCAACGGACGGCCAGCTGACTCATACATGAGGCCAGCTGACTCATACATGAGGCCTCCTGACCCAAACCGATTAACACCGTTCCCATCGCCAACGCTCACATATCCAACAAACAAAAATTCCTGTGTGTCAGCTCAAAATTGGCCAATTATGTTATCTTCAGCATACGGATTGGATATAAGAAAGGTTCAAACGCTTGAGATCCTCCCATTTTTTATCTTCTTGAAGCTGCGCGATTATATCCCCTTCAAATTCCAATATTTATTCATGAAAATTTCACTGTCAAGGTCCACATGGCAGGCGTAAAAGTCAGAATTACGTTTACATTTATTTGAGTATATTTTTTTATCATTTCGAGGACAGTGCCCTATATACAACTCCCAAATTCCTGTTCCATTCTTATTATGCGTAAGAAACAGGGGGTGAAACAGAGCAGAGACAGAACAAGCACATTACTAAAGGAGGTAGCAGGCGAATCAATGAGGCTTTCAAATGCTACCCTTTGCTTGGTTTCTTATATTGTTTTCTCTCTTTTGCAGAAACCAACATTTTCCGCCAAAAAGGTAAGCATTTCAACCCCCTTTCTACCATTAATACAAAAGGAGATAAACAAGTATCTTTCTTTATGGTAGTTTAACTGGGTTATTACTAATTATTGAAAGGAAAAAAATCTGCATGTATGTTGATGTAGTCATATGTTGTATACTTGGGAGGGCACTCACATGGACTTGAATCAGCAACGGTTGATCTGGATGCTGTGATGGAATCCCACTACGAGTTTCTTGGATCATTCTTGGGAAGGTAAATGAACTCTCTGATTTAGTGGATTCAGTCGACCCTTTCTCATCTGCCTTGTTTAACTTGTTGAATTTGTTTTAAGCAGTCGAGATTATGCTCGAGAAGCTATCTTTTACTCGTACACGAGGCACATCAATGGTTTCGCTGCGAATTTAGAGGATGAAGTAGCAGCTGAGATAGCAAGTGAGACTCTGTTTTCTCTCTCTCTGTTCATTTCCTCTGAATTTCTTCCAGAGCTGCTGGTTTCACTGTATCAACTGTACCCAATGTAGGGCATCCCAAAGTAGTTTCACTTTTCTTGAACAAAGGAAGAAACCTACACACAACGCGATCGTGGGAATTCCTAGGCTTGGAGCAGAAGGGTGTAGTCCCATCCAACTCAATCTGGAACAAGGCCAGATATGGTGAAGATACAATCATCGGAAACCTCGACACCGGTGAATCACTTTCAGCTTCCCTTAACCTAACATTTCTTCCTTTTCATGCTGGCTTTGGACAACCAGTTAGGTGTATCTTTGAGTTAACTCCGTCCCCATAAAAGTCAACTCATCAGATTGGATCTAGCATATAATAAGTTTGAATTTGAATAATTGACCTTAAACATGAAGTAAGAAATGGTTTTGTTTTCAATAACGGGTAATTATGATAATGACATTAATGGCAATTTGGTTTAAACTAATCTGAAACGTAGTTTGACAAATTTTGATTTTGCCAACCTGTGTCCCTGGTGCATTGTCCCACCTTCATGCATGACCAAGGCTCATTGAGTTGATGGCCTTCCTAGACTTTTGTTAGCCTGAACCCGGTGCCATATTTTAGAAATATCTAATGTAGCTTTCTCATTTAACCACATGACACCTCCCCTCTCTCTCTCATTTGAGGATAGGACCGGGAAGGATTGTAACATTACTTTCCATGCACCAATCATTGAATGAATTACTGGGTATATCACGATACAACTTTCTTATTCTTAACCTTACTTATTCTAAGAAAATCATGTAGCCATTAGTAAGATTAGAGAAAACAGAGGGGTTTCAATTTGAAGGGAATTACCGGCAAATGTAATGAAAACTTAAAAAAAAAAAAAACTCTGAAGGTGTTATGGGTTAAGCAAATCAAACTAAAGTGCATCATGTATTACACTTTTTGAGTTTGATTTTATTGATTAATTATTAGGAATGGAGTTTAATGTTATTGACCCATTACACTTGACATTCCCGGTAATTCTACCTTCATTTTGCAAGCCACTCCCATAAGGTGACAGTGATAGGAGGAGCCACGGGGAAGCTGTGGTATTGAACTACCAACCTTTGAGGAAATTGATCTATTTATGGCGAAAATATGGCTAAGGATTGACAAGTGCAACAAAGATGTCCATATTTCCTTGTATTTTAGTATCAAAGTTTTGATTTTCTTAGGATAAACCATGCTGAATGGGATTGTGCTAGGTGTATGGCCGGAATCAAAAAGCTTCAGCGATGATGGGTATGGACCGATTCCATCAAAGTGGAAGGGAATTTGCCAAAATGACAAGGATGATGGATTTCACTGCAACAGGTCTGTTTTTTTCTTGCCCCACCTTCAACCCACGCCATTGTTACTTTTTTCAAAGATGATGTTGTAGATTTTGTCGTCTTACCTTGAAACTTAATGTCGACTATGCGATGGTAACTGCCACTTATTGCGTTTAAATTTATCCTCCTCTATTCATTAATTTGATGAGTGATTGATTGATAAATATAACCCAGCTAAACCCTTTCTTTTTTCGTTTTTTGGGGAAAACTATGCAAGGATTTGACTATATTGTTAATTGCAAGTTCAAATAGATGCTTTGAATACACTAGTTAATTTGTTTTTTCTTTTTTTAACATTTCAATATTCATTATATAATGATCAACTGTAGTTCTGTTAATGTAATAAGTGTTTTAAAATAATGCATTTCCTAAGCCTGAATAATCTTAGGCCTTGTTGTCCAAATATCTAAATCATTGTTGTCAACCCACAAGGAATCTGTCTGCGCAGAGGTAACTTTTAGTAATGTAGAATATTCAGTTCCAATTTGATGGAGGACCAGTATCAGGAAAAAGCACATTCATTTGGAATTTCATGGTAAAGCTGAGGTACCACTTTATCTCAGAGTTAGTGAGTGAAAAAGATACTAGAACACAATTCACACTACACCTTAGTTCTTGCTAGAAAGAGTATCTGAACTTGAGAAAATTTAGAAAATGTGTTTATTGTAGTTCAATTGGTTACTCTTCCAGACACGAAAATAATGGTTTTGATACCTTTTTAGGCAAAGATAGAGATGAGTTTAAAGTTTAATTATCTAAGACATAAGATATCTAATTATCTAAGTTCTCTTACAATTTATCACAGTTGATGATGGCTTATCTACGTTCTCTTACTCTTTAACTTGCAATGAGGAGATTTTAATATAGTGAATCTCTTAGTGGCATTAATTAGCAGCAATTTTCGTTTGTTACTTATGTTTGAAAATTTCAAATAATGAGCTAGTTTGCATTAGCCTTCCATTCTAGGCACCACTTATAGAATATTTAAATCAGATACTCTTATGGTTAATACTATGTCACACTTCTTAGCCTAAAAACACGACAGCAAAGAATTGTTTATGTTACCATCAAGAAATATCAGATCAGATATTATTAATATCATAGCCACTGGATTGCTTAACATATGGGTTCCATGTTCTTGGAGAATTCCACAACACTTTGAGACACACAAGAGTCAGTCAGCATATTAATTAGTTCCCCTACAATCTGCATTAATATGGTGCATTTTCCGAAGTTACTCCACACAACAGAGCTTCTGGCTGCTTGTTTGGCATGTGCGTGGGTGCACAAGGCGCACTTGCAACTTGCAAGTGCATAATATTATTCATACAAAAACACTTCTTTTCCATCTTTCTCTGATTCTGATATTCTCTCTGTCAAGTTCAGTTTTTTTGTACCCTTTTTCTTTTGGGTGGGAATGTTATTTTATCCAGCTACTGTCTTATTATGTGGTGTCTTTTCGATCCTGGAAAGGCTGCCGTCCCTTTTCCTGGACGTAGTTTTGGTTTGTAAAGACACTTGCTAAAACTGAAGTTTAAGTTTTCTGTTTATGAAGTATATATGTTCCTTCTATTATATCTGAATCCTGTTATTAGCGCCTAAAAATGCTGTGTTCATGTTAAAGGAAGTTGATTGGAGCAAGGTACTTCAACAAAGGCTATGCGTCTATTGTTGGCAAGCTCAACTCTTCCTTTGATACACCACGTGACAAAGAAGGTCATGGAACGCATACCTTATCAACTGCTGGGGGCAACTTGGTAGCCAAGGCAAGTGTTTTGGGCTTCGGCAAAGGAACAGCGAAAGGAGGATCACCGAGAGCCAGAGTAGCAGCATACAAGGTGTGCTGGCCTCCAGTTTCTGGAGATGAATGCTTTGATGCTGATATATTGGCAGCTTTTGATGTGGCCATTCATGATGGTGTTGATGTGCTGTCTGTGTCACTGGGAGGAGATCCCACACCCTTTTTCAATGACAGCGTTGCAATTGGGTCTTTTCATGCTATCAAGCATGGAATTGTCGTGGTCTGCTCAGCGGGTAATTCTGGTCCTGCTTATGGTACCGTCACCAACATTGCACCATGGCAGATCACGGTTGGAGCCAGCACCATGGATAGGGAGTTTCCTAGTATTGTCGTCCTCGGCAACAATATGCGATACAAGGTTACTTTGCCCTCCCTTCAAGTCCAGTTACTGAAAATGAGAAGGAAATAAGAAGAACAAAAAAATGGGGGAAATCGCTGCCAATGCTAAAAAAGGGTTTTGCAAAAAGAACTAAAGAAAAATTGAGGAATCATGATAAGTATTGTTGAACGTAAGTAAAAATGCAGCCTCCTGAACTAATAGAAGAATGACTAGCAACATAATCCTTCAATCGAAGACAAAATTAAACAGGGAAACAGAGAGAAAGTAAAATTATAACTAAAGATTCGTTGGTCAATGAAGTGTATAATCTTTTATCGCTTTGGCAAGAAATGCTCATATGTTGGCACCTGTATCCTTTCTGAAGGGACAAAGTCTATCAGCTAACGATTTGCCAGACAAGAAGTTCTTCCCACTTATAAGTGCAGCAGATGCTAAGGCGGCTAATGCATCAATTGAAAATGCGTAAGGATAAAACACTTCTCAATAACTTTGGTGTCACTTGTACCTACTGCTTTAACACTTCAGTCACTAATATATGCATCTCCACCCCACCATGTCTTCTGCATATTCGTGCTAATCTGTAGACATCATGCAGATTGTTATGTCAGGCTGGTACCATTGATCCTGAGAAGGCAAGTGGAAAATTCTTGGTATGTCTTCGAGGGCAGAATGCAAGAGTGGACAAAGGTCAGCAAGCTGCTCTGGCTGGTGCTGTTGGCATGGTTCTTGCAAATAACATTCTCGCAGGGAATGAAATTATTGCTGATGCCCATGTCCTCCCTGCTTCACATATCAATTACACAGATGGTCTTGCTGTTTTCACTTACATTAATTCAACAAAGTACGTAACTAATCAATAAATGAGTCATTTTTACCAAGGATTTAATGAGCTTATACAATAATAATAGTAGTATTACAAGCACATTGACTATGTACGGATATCTTTAACAGGTATCCCACTGCTTATATCACGCCTGTAACCACACAAATTGGCACAAAGCCAGCCCCCTTCATGGCAGCATTTTCGTCAAAGGGACCCAACACCATCACACCCGAGATCCTCAAGGTACTTGCTACAAGTAGCTACAAATTTTTTCAATTCTTCAACTAATTTCTGTCAGATACTCAGTTCTTAGTGTTCCATATTCAGCCTGATATCACTGCACCAGGAGTGAGTGTAATAGCTGCCTATACAGAAGCACAAGGGCCAACAAATGAAGATTTTGATAAGCGCCGAGTTCAATTTAACTGTGTATCGGGCACTTCAATGTCATGTCCTCATGTTTCAGGCATTGTTGGTCTTCTTAAAACCCTTTATCCTGATTGGAGTCCTGCAGCAATCAAATCAGCAATTATGACTAGTGGTAAGAAACCTGTTCCTCGACCAAGAAACATTTCGTTTAAAGTTCTTGAAACATCTTTCAGAGTAAGATTGCAGGATAATCCCCAGTTTTGACCCCTATGTTGCAGCAACCACGTGGGACAACATGAAGGAGCCAATTCTAAATGCATCGAACATCAAGGCAGGACCATTTAGCTATGGAGCAGGACATATACAACCAAACCTTGCAATGGATCCTGGACTTGTTTATGACTTAGCAGCTACTGATTACCTAAACTTTCTATGCACTTTGGGGTACAATGAAACACTAATTTCAATGTTCTCACAGAACCCGTATAAATGCCCCAAGCCAATTAGTCTTGCCAACTTCAATTACCCTTCAATCGCAGTCCCTAACCTGGTTGGATCCATTACAGTGACTAGGACTGTTAAAAATGTTGGTTCACCAGGTACTTACAGAGCCCAAGTGCAGAGACCAACCGGAATTTCCGTCCAGGTTAAGCCAAAAAAATTGAAGTTCAAAAAGGTTGGTGAAGAGAAGACATTCAGTGTTACCCTGAACGTTATGAAAGCCCATCCGGTTAAGGAATATGTATTTGGGCAGCTGATATGGTCAGATCATGTACACCATGTGAGTAGTCCTATAGTAGTGAAGGCAGTCTAGAGGCTGACAAAAATTGCTTCAGCTATTTTAAAATTTTAATCATTGGATTAATCCTTTGATCCTACTTAGTTGCTTTGGCAATTATTCTTCAAGGCGATGCTGTTATATTTGACTAAGCAATAAATATTGGCAAAAAGAAAACCTATTAGATGAATGAGACCTTCCTCTCTCTCTCTCTCTCTCTCTCTAATATTGATACTGGACTATTAACCAGAGTTTCTCTGCTGCAATAAAAATAGTTTTCTAGTAAATGTATCAACAATAACAGCTGCAACAAAACTAGTAAAGAGAGTTTATACACAGTGATTATTATATACGACAACTTGACAAGGAGAGGAAAATGCTACATATATAACTTACGTTACAACTTTAAATAAATTTACTAACATAGAAAGAACAAAAAAAAAAAGAAAGGCCAAGAAAGGAGCCCTCTTGCCCACAAAATAGTTAAAAAGAGAGGAAAAAGATAAGATGCATGAGAATATGATGATCAGACTTCATTAATTCTCGAGCCAGGAGGAATCCCTACATGGTAGTTTCAGAACACCGATCCACATTTAGAACTAGTCCTCTTTGAAATTCTACATATGGATATGCCATGGGTTGATCCTCATCTTCTGCTTTCCACCTTTCAAATTTTGGAGAAAACTTCCCAAGTTCAGTATCAAAATATACCACCTAAATTTAATTTGGAATTTACCCTCTTTAATTGAATTAATGAGCAGTTATGTTGATTTTAGTGGATTTATATGTAAGAAATCACCTGAAGTTTTGAACAAGGTGGTGGAGGAAGAATGCAACCTCAACCTTAGCTAGGTCAGATCCAGGGCAGCATCTTGACCCACCTCCAAAGGGTGTAAATTTCTTGCACATGGGATCCTGGCTCTGTATCACACATTGAAAATCATCTTTTATTAACATGTCATACACATTTTTTCTTTAAGCCACATATAGATTACAAATCATATGATCTATCACTTCATTTCAAGTCAAACCACAACACAAAGTTCAATTTGGAATCAGTTTCTGAGGGGTGAGATATGGATTTTATATATATATATATATAATTCTAAATCCATTGTTTTGGAATCTGGTTGGGGTTTGTTCCAAAAGGTAAAATTTAGAATTCCAAATGCTAGATTTATCCAAACAAAGAATTTCAATTTTCACATGGATTTTGAATTCAAGAATTTGAAGTCCACAATTTAAGTTTCTGAAATACAATAAAAGTATATATTAATTTATTTTGTTTTAGAAATTTATGAAACATTGATTTTGAAAAGCTGCCTAAATCAACAAATTTGAGCTTTTTAATATGCCAATAGTCAATCGTTGTTGGCCAATCTAGAGGATCTGAACTTTAATCCACTGTAAGGTATGTTAGGTCTAGTGTACCCTTTTTCTCTGATGGCCAGAAGGTACAATGAAAAGGCTATTTCATAAACTAACAAATGGTTCATATCTCCCAACTTGAAGATGAAAATTGAAAAGTCATTACCTTGTCCTACAATACGTAAGGTCCCCCACCTTCAAATTTCAACAAAATAATGCTATAAAGAGATTAAATTTTCCAAGAGGGATGGCCCCAGATGCAGAACCAGAACTTCATGTCAACGAAGAAATAGAAAAACTATTTTAAAATTAAATGATCGATTTTATTCTTTACAACATACCATTTTTTTTCTATATGGGGATTTTTATAATTGATCACTTCTACATTTGCACTAAAGATTTTTCAAAATGAACATGAAAATTCAAATTTAATAGAAACTTAAATAGAGGATAAATTTAGAGTGAAAGGGGGGACATGGCCCCCTTCAGCCATATAACTTAGATCAGGCCATGGACGCCCTATTTTAGGATTAATGTCCTAGGAAGATATTTGAGGTTAATGAGTAATTACCTCCCATCTCCATGGATGGAACTGGGGAGCATTTTCATGGAGAGATGGGTCTAAATGAACTGCAGTGAAAACAGGCAGGACCTTCCAGCCAGATGGAATTAGGTAACCTGATGAAAGCAGAAATTAATGCAAAGAAAATTGGGGTCATATTTCATACAGATAATAAAAGTATAAACTAGTGTCCAAAAGCTCATGCACTTTATGATTATATTGAAACATAATCAATCATATACATAGAGTCATTGCAGAACTAAGAATATTAATATTGAAAAAGGAAACCTCTAAATTTGACATCTTTGAGAGCCTTTCGGTGCACGAATTTGACAATGTTGCCGTATCTGAGAGCTTCATTGATGACCTACAAACAGGGAAAGAAAAATAAGGGAAGAAGCACGCATAGAGAAGAAAAGTTAGTAAAATCACATCATTATTGCAGACATGCTACGAAAAGGTGAATAAGGAGAATAGTTTTTTTTTTTTTTTTGATGGGGTATCAGAAAAAAAGTTGTGTTAAAAAAGTAATGAAAAGAAAATAGTACTGGGAAAAAGAGAATTTTCTCTTACAATTTGGGTAAACTCCATTTTCTTATAATCTTCCCAATCCAAATGATCATCGTTCTGCTTCCTGCTCCTTATGTTCTGATGTTCTTGCTACATAGTAGTATATCAAGAGATCAGGTTTACAGATTAATTAATATAAGTCTACCGTGTTACGATTGCTGAAATGTAGGGCATATTGGAAAGTCTGGTTACCTTTAACTGTTGTAATGCAGTCGGTGAGTGGGTTAGAAAATGAACCACCATGGACACTAAAAGGGAAGTAGTTTCATAGCCACCCAATAGAGAATCCAAAACAAAACTCACTTTTTCATCTTCAGATAAGGTATCAATAGATAGAAGGATTTCAACGAAATCACTCCTTTTCTTAGAATTCTCAGGATTTCTTCTTCTTTCCTCTATAATTGCTTTGACAGAAGAAGATATTCTGCTTCTAGCCTGTAAAGATAGTCAAAGTAAAGGTGATCACATGCTTTCTTGTTGCAACAAAAGAAAAGGAAGCTAATCTAAAATGATTAAACCGCAATAATTATTATTGTGCATTAATAAACAAAGCTATCAAAAACACTTGTTCTTTTTCTTTTTTATTTTTTTGTGAGCATATATAGTTAAGAGAACAAGATCAAGCTTTCGAGTACCTGAACAGCTCTTGCATATGGGGTTCCAGGAATATAGAGTGGGAGAGAGATAAGTCCTCTCATAAAGGTGAGAAAATCTTCTAGAATTTTTGATGTCTCTGGCTCCTGTGGCGTCAACCCTAGCACCTGCTTTACTATTACATTGAATGTGAACTGTGGAACCAAAAGTTGGCAAAGAGAAAAAGGAACTTTACATTAGAATATGATTGAATTCTTTAACAATAGTAGTGTATTTTTTAATCAGTAGTGACGAGTTTGAGTAAAGGTAATCAATCAATCTTCGTTTGAAAGAATGTCTTTCTTTTGATTAAAATTTAGTAATACCTTTCTAGCCTCTTCACAGAAGATAACTTTTGGTTTATCTTTCCATGAGTCCAGTATCTGAATGGCTATGCTTTCAATGTCATTGAGAAACTCAGGCTTTGATTTGGAAATGCTGACCAGAGAGAGGGCCACATTTCTGAGCCTCTTGTGAGTGTCATCTACTGCCACCAGCATGGAAACCTTACCAAGAATGCCATGGATAGGCTTTGGATAACTGCACTCGAACAGCTTGCCTTCGTTTTGAAGTATGAAATAGTTCAGCTCTGGGTCACAGGAAACCACTGTGGGGGAGAAGAACAAATGGGATCTGAACACTTTCCCATATCTGAAATTTCATAGCAATTCTCTTTTACATTAGTTGACCACATATATAATTATTATTATTATTACTAATTCTTCTTCTGCTTCTTCTCTTTCTAGCTCTTTTTTTTTTTTTTTTTTTTTTTTGGGGGGGGGGGGGGGGGGGGGGTTGAATGATGCTCATCCCCAGATAACTGACAAATAACAAATAAATAAATAGATATGCTTACAGGAAACTGACTGATCATCACAGCTGGTGGGAGTGAAATCAACATCAAGAAATACAAAGCATATATCTTAATATACTAAATAACTTACCTAGAACAATGGTCTTGAAGAAATGCCCCCACAGAATTGGATGAGTGAGGCTTTAAGAAACTATATGTTTCACCAAGTAAAGGCCACCCAAAAGTTCCCTTGGGGACAAGGCCACCCTTGAAGAGCAAGGGCAAGAAGTGGTTCAAGACAAGACCTAACAGAAAACCAACAACTCCTCCAACCAAAACCACAAGCCAAAAACCTTCTGCCATGGACAAAAGGCTATGTTCTCAAATTTGGATCTCTCAAAGATTATGGATAGAAAAGAAAAATAAAAAACAAAGGACAAAGGTCCTTCAACAATAGAGATTTTCGTGGAACCAAATGTTCAGCCTACAATTCCTATATATAGAGAGAGAGGAGAGGGTGATGCCCTCGTGCCTTGCAGAACTACTAGTATATATTTAATTAACAGTAGAGTAAAAGCAAACAGGCTTTTCCACAGATTGTTACTGTCGGTGAATTTACTTTTTCAGAGGTAAGGCTTATGAAATGGAATCCTTCTATCTAGTCTCGATCTAGACCCTCTAGAACTATTCCTAGGGGTTCAGAAAAGAAGAGATGAATATTCATTTACTTGTTTCTTTTAATAAATTGGAAAAAGGTTTGATTTAGAAAATATTCCTTACCCGAAAAAGAAAAGAACCAAGTTCAGAGTTCTTCGAATTTGGCTCATTTCTGATTCATATAATCACATGCATTTGATTGTCATGGAGTTTTTAAGCAAAACAATATTCAACCTCGTCTCTAGACTACTAGTAATACTTCACTCTACTTCATAAGCTTGACCCAGCGGTTCATTCTAAATGTTTTTAATTAAATACATTAGAATGTATAATACTTTTTTTGTATAAAATATTCTCATTAAATAAAAAATACACAATGAAGAGCTACATTTTCTTCTTTCATGAAGATTAAATGATCATTTTAGAATTAAAACGTTTGTTAAATTCTTTATCTTGAGATTCAATCTTTACGATCCAATTTTTTAGATTTTATCAATTTCAAAAAATAAAATAAAAGTACGAAAATTAGCCAATACAATTAGTGCAATTAACCGTTGCTTCATGAAGGTAATTTTTAATAAATATAAAATTGAATTATTTAATTTTATTAGTATTAATTTATTAAATTTTAAAATTAAAAAGATTGCATCTTAATTAAAAAAATAATAGATTGAAAGTTAAAATGAAAAATTTTGGTAAAAATTAGATCCTAAAATGAGCATTTAACTCTCCATGATTATATATATACTCCTTTCTCAAAATTTGAATAGAAATTTTCTAAATTGAAAAGCTTAAAATGTTCTGATTATTAAGGTGTTGGATGGAAAACATTTTGTCTTAAGCGATTAATTTTATATATTGTTACATTTTAACTATAACGATGAACGTCTGTATTTAATATTTCAATTTGAAAGTATCTGAGTTCAAATATCTTAAAATGAATAAAGTAGGATAATAGGAAAGAAGAAGATCCCCTATTATAAATCATAATCATATATTAAAAAAAAACAATAATGACAAATAATCATTGAGTGAATCTCAAGTTTGGTGATCAATTGTCTCAGTACATTGATCAAGTTCAAATCAAACTTCACGAAATGAAGTTTTGAATTAGGATAGAACTTATATAATTTTTTTAACTCAATTTTGTAAAGTTCTCTATTCAAAATGATAAAATAAAATTAATTTTAAAAATCAAAAGTAATAAATTGATAATATGTAAAAAAATCAATTTTATTAAAAATGTCAAACAATATCATAATTTAATCTTACTAAAACTACCTTTATTAAAAAGTATGAAAACTTATTCAAAAATTTTCAAATTTTGTACACTTAATCTATATATTAATGATCTTTCGATCCTCAATTTGGATTTCAATTTTTATTTTTATTTAATCACTTTTAATAGGAATCTCATGAACTTAACCTAAGAAACTATTTATAAATATTCTTGCCTTTCAAATCAAGCCAAGTTTCTAATGATTATTAGTATCCGGTACCAAAAAAGATGACTTATTGTGTCGGCTAGACTTAATTCCATAACACCCTTAATTAGAGTTATAATTAATCCTTTCATCTAGATATATAAGATCTATAAGGTGAAATTCATTCATTTTAGTTTACAAGCAAGACTAAGTCAACAACATGTAAAAAAAGTAATTGAAAATAATATCTATACAAAATTTAACCAATGGTAAATTGTACTGTAATTTATGGTTGAATCACTCATTTGAATAAAATAGTAAATCTTGTTAATATTTTTTAAATTATATATATATATATAATCGTTTATAATTAAGAACTTTAAGAATGTCACCAAAAGAGTTTGCACCTAAATCTTCATTAATTTACAATAGAAAATTAATTAACGTAAAAAAATTGAAAAACATCAAACCATATATAATTAATAGACTTTATTTTACAGGTAATATTTATATAAAAATCAATTAATATGAACGAATAAACTAGCTTATACAAGTTAAGGTGTCATAGTTATATATCTATTATCTGAACTTCATTTCATCATGTTTAGCAGTTGAGCAAGCTGAACCCGTCAGGTAACAATGTCATGTGAAGGTAACGACATATCAAAACCAAGAATATTTGCAAATTTGGTTGTGGTCACTGACTTCCTGAGCTTATGGCCGCTGGATCATTATCCATTATATATCGCAGACGGGAAATAAATAAATGAAAAGAAAAAAACTTGAACTTGTATATATTGACTTAATTAATTTAACTAAGATTGACCCACCCACTGCTTGCACATGGACACCGCATGCAACTGCACTTTTCGTTCTGCTATCTTCTTTTTTAATTATGAGGGGATTAAAGTGTCCTGCTCCCTATTAAGGTGCTGATGAGAATTGGTCAACATTTATTTCAGAAGAAAAAAATCTTTACTTAAGATAAAAAAAGATATATGCTATATATTAATTAATCTGACTTGTATTTATGTAAAATGCCATCTGCTACTTCATAGTTTCGATAGATTTTAATCTGTTATTAAATTGGAAAAATGAATGGAACTTATAAAATTTTTGTTTTATATAATTTGTTACTAGCCATACAAAAGATATCGTTCACGTTTTATTTTTACTTTTTTAGTTTTTCTTACAATAAAATATATTACGACTCAAGTCTAAAATTAAAAACTTTTTCTAAACCTTCCCCTATCAAATTGTGTACGAGTTACGACTTAATTTAGAGTACGTTGCAGGAGTTGTTTAAGATTAAACATTGCACTTAGATTTATTTTGATTTGAAACTTGAATCTTAACTTGCCTTGTTTTATATATATATTTAGAAACTTTTATCACTTCGTTGACATACGTCTTAGTTTAAATACTTGAATTTGATATGACTAAAAAATCTCGTGGCATACGCTTTATATGTGTATGACCAAATAACTAAAAGTTTTCTATAATTGATCAATTTTGCTTTATGAAAGGATTTCTAACACTGATAGAAAATAAGTTATGACTGTTTAATTAAAAACAAAGATAGAAAAATAGGAATGCAATTGCCAATTGTATACATTTTATTTTATTAAAAAAAATTAAACAACGTCAATGAAATCTTGACGGATCCAGAAATTTTTCTGAATAGTCTTATAACCAAAATAATAAGAAAGAAATTAAATTATATCAGGTAATTTTTTGGAGAGGGAGAGTAGTTTAGGTTTTGATTTTTTTTAATAAAATCTTAAATTATAAAAAAAAATTCTATCTTTTCATGTAGTATTTAATTATGAATATATAAATTTCTTTTTAATGACTTGAAGTTTTTGACTCACTCCTTACAAAATTACAAAACACAATTAGTGGGTTAATTAGTATCATTAACTACATAAAACTCTAGCTTAAGTAATATATCAAATAAAAATTTTTGACACTTCAATAAATGAATGGTGTCATGTAACATCACTCCTTTCAATGTAGGTCTGCCAATGCATTCATATGCATGTTGTGTTTTTAGTTCAAGCAATTAAAAAATTAAAACATTTTTCATTCCAGTTGTACTTTTGCTTTTAAAGAGCCGCCCAAATAGGTTAAATTTTGATATTTCAATTTGAAAATCTCGAATTCAAATTTTAAAATGAAAAGAAGATTTTTTTTTATATATAAATAGGTTAAACTTTGATATTTTAATTTGAAAATCTCGGTTTTTTTTTTTTTGTACTTGGGGGAAGGGGGATTCAAACCCTACTCTTTACGTAAGAGAATCATACACTAATCAATGAGTCAAATGCTCGAATGCAAAAAACGATTTTTTTTATTAATAATGTTTTTATCTAATTTTGAAACCTTTTATATTTAATAATTCATAATTAAATCATGAATATATTAATTCCGATAATGTATTCAGATACATGTTGTGTTTTTAGTTCAAGTAATCAAACAATTAAAACATTTTTCATTACCATTGGACTTTTGCTTTTAAAGAGCCGCCTAAATAGTTTAAGTTTTGAGATTTTAATTTGAAAATTTCAAATTCAAATTTTAAGATGAAAAGGAGATATTGTTTATGAAAAATGCTTTTTATATAATTTTAAAACCTTTTATATTTAATAAGTTATACTTAAATCGTGAATTTATTAATTTCGATAACTAAATTTTGGTAGAAGGCGTATCTATATTCGATTGGTCATACCAACAATAAAATGACAAAGTTCTTGTCTAAATCTCGAGTACCTTTATCATAATTAAATCTCACGTGAGATGTACTAGTATATGTTTTGAGAAAATTGACAAGAAAGGCAGATTCATTGCATAGACTAAGGTACAGAATGAAACAGAGACGTCAACAATTTAATTCATGTCTAAAGGAGGGTATGTATTTTCTCCATCTCATTGTCCACGCCAAAGGTTTCCCAATTTGCAACGCAATTAGCAGGTGATGATATTCATAGTCATTCCCTCCACGAGGAACATTCATGTCGTATTTACCTGGCACATCAACGAACGTTTTTGCCCCAAGTTTTTCATGTTAAGGGTTAAGTGTTAATTACTTCCATCATTCCATTACATTTGTCTTTTATTGAATTTTTTGGTCAAATAAATTTAATGTTGATAATTATTTTTAACAAAATCATAAAATTATAAAATTTTTAAAAATAAGATTTGCAAATTTTGAATTTCAAACTTTTCAAAAAAATTTTATTTTTAATTTTATAAAATATTTTAAAAAATTTTAATTAAAATTAAATTCATTTTATCAAAAAAGTTAAACAAAATTAAACACATAACAATTTGCTTCTAATAATTGTTTGAACCCATTCTTTTGAATTGTCTTTCTTCATATGTGATTGCCAGTCATTGAAGATATGTAGAACAAAACTTAAGTATTGAGAATGATAGTTTGAGGTCGAGAAGAAGTTGGGTTTAGGAAAAATTCTAAACTGAAGGCCGGGTTGGTGCATACACGAAACGTTACTCCACTCCATTACCATACCTAGATCCTAACTACGTACAATATATAGCCCTGATTAGGGTTTAATGTTGAAATTAATATAAGTTAATTTCAAGCAACTAAATCGATGAAGAACACAGACACATATAACTAATTACAAACCTAACTTCTTTCCTAATTTAGGTGTTGTTTTCTACCACTTTGGTTTCACATTATATTTATGATATGATTGGGAAAACCAGAAAAACTAGAAAATAAAGTTTCAATAGTTCTTTCTTGTATATTTAATTACTTACATTTGAAAGCCCCAAAATTTTGGAAAAAGAGAAAAAGCCATATGATGGGTCCTAATTAATGTTTTCAAATATTTTGTGAGTACTTTGGTGATAATACTATACAAGCAGGTTCCTTAAATCTTAAACCCTAAATACGAAAACAGTAGGCCAAGGAGAACCCTTTGCTTACAACTTTAATTAATTATTCATCAATTTTTAGAATGTAATTTTAATTTACAGTGAATTTCTCATTGGTACAAACTAATTTCAGGACTTAAGTAGTGCAATTTAGTTAGAGTGATAGTGAAGTTCGAAATTAATTTCATAATTTTTACTTTGACTAAAAAAGGGAACGACATATGGGTAAGAGAGGCGTATTTGATGTGAGACAAAACATAAGAAATTGAGAATATTTATAAGATAAATAATTCATCATTATACTACTTATTAGTATGCTTTAATTGGATCAAAACTTTATTGGCAAGGAGACATTTGAGTAAAAATTTTTAAATCCTCTTTCTTCAACTTGTCTCTCTAAATCTGACAAGCAGAAATTAGAAATAAGTCAAGAATTATTCAAGACTTGAATAAAGTGTAGTGAAGAAGAACAACAATGAGATGCTCAAGGAAGAAAGAAAGAAAGCTGGATAGTGTATATGCAACACACCGTTTGAATAAAGAAGATGTGTCATATATGTAGCGTTTAAAGAATAGCACACTACATATAGCTTATACAGATGAAACTCACCGTTTCATTGTAGTGTATTTTAAAAGTTAGATAATTTAGTTAGTTAGCTGTATAAGTTAGTATAGATTAGTCTTTTATTTGTATTAATCTTTCATTTCCCTATGTATATAAGATAGTGTACATACCATTTTCAGGAATGAATCAATTTCTTATATTTCCTCAAAATCCCTACACCGTTTCAACCTTTTCTCTTTCATCTTTGCCATGGTATAAGAGCAATATGACTAAGGACCAGACAAACATAGTTGTACCAGTAGGGCTCCTTTTGGGCTAATCTATTTTCCTTTTAATATCAGTAAGTATATTGATCATCTTCATCTCTTATTCCTAGCCCTTTCATTTACTTATATTTAAACTGAAAAATGACTGAATCAACAGCATCCACAACAAGAAACACTGCATCTGTTACAAATCCTTCATAGATTTCATCAGCCAATGATCCACAATCACCATATTACCTTCAAGACATTAACCATTTTGGATCAGTGGTTATAAACCCCAAACTCACCACAAACAACTATGCGGCTTGGAGCAGTTCCTTTCTACTAACCTTATCAATTAGAAACAAGGTTGGTTTTATAAATGGTTCAATCCCTAAGCTTTTAATCACTGATGATTTATATCCAACATGGAATAAATGTAATAACTTAATCGTGGCTTGGCTGTTGGACTCTATTTCTCAACCAATAGCCTCTATTATCTTTTTCATGGACTCTGCTACAGAAATTTGGAACACTCTCAAGCAAAACTTTGCTCAACCTGATGACACTCATGTTTGTAATCTCCAATATACATTAGGTAGTGAAACTGAGGGAACCAGAACAGTGGATAGTTATTTTATAAAGCTGAAAGGTATTTGGGAGAAGTTGAGGAACTATAGGCCATTGCCTCACTATGAGTGTGAGAAATGCAATGCAAGCTACTTCATAAACATACTCAAACCAGTACCAAAAGTACATGGTATTCAAATTCCTCAATGGCTTGAATGAATCCTTCTCAATCATAAGATCCCAAATTATTCTCATGGATCCAATACCCCCACTAGATAAGGTTTATAGTTTGGTACTTAGAAAAGAATCACAAAGAAACATGTTTATTCAATCTCAACCTTTTCTTGAATCCTCAACAACAGTTGCAACTGTTGATATCAAAAAAATCTAAGAAAGACATATCATGTACTCACTGTGGAAAGAAAGGACATGTGAAAGAGAAATGTTATAGGTTAATTTGTTTTCTAAAAGATTTTAAATTCACCCAAGGGAAGCCCTATGTGAAGATGGGAGCAGTAGTGACCAATGTCTTTGCATCAATTGAAACACAAGTAGATGGCACTCATGTTGGTCATGTGGAGGAGATATAAGGTACTAGTTCCATGTCTCAGATGAATATGCTTAAGCAACAGGTGAATAGGCTTATGAATCTCATAAGTGAGAATGGACTCATTAGCAATAATGGTAAGAGTTCTCCTACAAACACTTAACCCAACAAACATTCTCTTGTCAATTCTGCCTTTACAAGTATAGTCTCTAATCATCTTGTTTTTAACACCCATAACAACTTACCAGTTGAGTTGATGCATGTTAACACTATCATGATTAAACAAGGACATTGAATTGTGGACTCAAGTGCAACTAATCATATAACCTACTCCTTAGACAATTTCATTCAAGCTAAGCTTGTAGTAAACTGCTTTGTTCAACTACTAAATGAAAGAAAAGCATTAGTCTCCCATATAGGTTCAATCAAGATAAATTTTTCATTGACATTACATGATGTCTTATATGTCCCTAGTTTTAAGTTCAACTTGATGTCTGCAGGAAAACTAACCTGTAGTAAGAGAAATTTTGTATTGTTTACTGACTCATATTGTGTTGTTCAGGACAGTCACTCTTAGACAGTGATTAGGGTTGCTAGGGCTTCTTCAAGTTTATATCTCATGCAAGATAATGAAGATGAGCAAGATATGTCTAAATTTAGTTTTGACAAAGTTGTAAAGCTTTCTTTAGTGTTTTTTGTTAATTCATGTAAAACAAAAGACAAAGTTTTTTTTATCTCTGACACTTTAGGCTAAGACATGCTCTTGTAGAGAGAATCAATGCTATTCATCAAAAGTATCTTGTTGTTAATAGTTCAAGTGAATTTTTGTGTGATATCTGCCCTTTGGCAAAGCAAAGAAAACTTTTCTTTCTTGTTCATACTCAAAGTACAAGTGTTCCTTTTCAACTGATCCATGTTGATATTTGGGGACCTTATGAGGTCCCAACTCTATTAGAACAAAGATTTTTCTTAACTGTAGTAGATGACTTCTCTCAATTTAATTGGGTTTTCTTAATGAGAAACAAGTCAGAAGTTGCAACTATTATTCCTACTTTTGATAAATATGTACAAAAACAATTTGATAAATTAGTTAAATGCATAAGATCAGATAATGGGAATGAATTTAGACTCATTAATTTTTTCACCAACATTGGAATTATTCATCAATTATCTTGTGCAAATAGCCCTCAATAGAATGGTGTTGTTGAAACGAAGCACCAACACATTCTAATGGTAGCAAGAGCCCTACTGCATCAATCAGGTGTCCCTCTTCATTTTTGGGGAGATGCAGTATTCACTGCAATTCATATAATCAACATTGTACATAGTAAGATAATTCAAAACAAATCATCATTTGAGTTGTTACACAAAAAACCACCAGTATATGAACACCTTACAATCTTTGGATGTTTGTGTTTTGTATCCACCTTGACACATAATAGGAAGAAATTTGACCCAAGGGCAAGTAAATGCATATTCCTAGAGTATCCAAATAATGTCAAGGATTGTAGGGTATATGATCTTCGTGGACAAAAGGTCTTTATATCAAGGAATATTGTTTTTCATGAACATGTATTTCCATTTCACTCATCAGGTAGCAGTATGCAATTAGATGCATTTCATTAAACACGTGATATATATAATGAGTATATTGATGATTTTGATTCAAACATATCATAACAACCTTACTAACAACACTTAACACCTGTTTCATATTTATTTGAACCTCCCTAATTATCTGAAAAACCTTTTGCACCAAATTCAAATGACTTTGCCATCAATTTACCTTCAGTAGACAGTGTAACACCTACTGTAGACTGTGACAATGCTAATACAAGTACTGCACAAGAAATAAAAATGCTAACCAGAAAAAGTACTAGACAAAAACAACCTCCTAAGTACCTTGATGCATATTATGTTGACTTACCATCACAAACTAATTTTGTCACCCTTCACCATATAACCAAACATATGTCTTCTAAACAAGTATCACCTGCACATAAGGCATTTACCACTGCTTTGTCCACATTCATGAACCAAACTCTTATCATCAAGCTATAAACTATTCTCACCAAAGAGAAGCTATGAACCTTGAACTGAAAGACTTGCAAGACAATAGGACATGGACCATAGTCCCTCTACCTTCAAATTCACATGTAATTGGCTGCAAGTGGATCTATAAGGTCAAGTTAAAGGAAAATGGTGAAATTGAAAGGTATAAAACAAGACTAGTTGCCAAAGGTTACAATCAAATACCTGGTTTTGATTACCAAGAGACTTTCAATCCTGTAGCAAAGTACTCAACTGTCAAGGTGTTTTTTGCTCTAGTTGCAACAAATGGTTGGTCCTTGTCACAATCAAATGTCAACAATGTTTTCCTTAATGGAGATTTAGATGAAGAAGTATATATAGAGATACCACAAGGTTATGTAGTTCAAGAGGAGTGTCCTAAAGGATCTAAACTTGTTTACAAACTGCACAAGTCCTTATATGGACTTAAACAAGCTTCCAAAAAATGGAATGCTAAATTGACTACCTCACTTTTGCAATTTGGATTCAACCAATCATTAGTAGACTACTCTTTATTCACTATGAAGACTTCTATTACAGATTTTGTTGCTCTTCTAAGGTATGTAAATGATATACTGATTAGGAGCACATCTGTTCATATTGCTATAGAGATTAAATAGTTTCTAAGCTCTCAATTCAAGCTTAAGGACTTGAGAAATGTCATATACTTCCTTAGGCTTGAAATTATGGACATAATAGAAGGAATCTCTATAAGTCAAAGGAAATACACCTTAGATTTTCTTGAGGAACATGGAATGCTAGGAGCTAAACCTATAAGCACCCCCATTGACTACAATCATAAACTGCAGAAATCTCAGAATGGAGAATTGCTTGCAGATCCAACAGGATATAGACAACTCATAGGAAATCTGTTATATCTCACATTTAGCAGACCTGACATTACTTATGCGGTGCAAATATTATCACAATTCGTGGACAAACCTGGTCAGAAGCACCTAGTGGCAACTCATAGGGTATTAAAATATTTGAAAAATGCTCATAGATAAGGAATTTTGATGAAGGCAAAGTCAAACCTTAAAATCATTGTTTACAGATATAATGATTAAGCCAGATGCCCTCATAGCATAAAGTCAATCATAGGCTATAGTGTATTTATTGGAGAATCTATTATTAGCTAGAAGTCCAAGAATAAAGCTGTTGTAACTCGCAACTCTACTGAAGTGGAATACCGCTCCATGGCATCCACCTGCTGTGAACTGATGTAGTTAAAACATCTGCTAAGTGATTTTGGAATAGACCATGATGATCCCATAATTCTATATTCAGATAGTCAATCTGCCATCCACATAAGCAAGAATCCAGTTTACCATGAAAGGACAAAACATATAGAATTAGATTATCACTTCATCAAAGAAAAAGTGTTGACAGATATAATTATACCCCTATACATATCTACTGACTTGCAAACAGCTGATATTTTCAGTAAAGCTTTATTATCAAAGCAATTCTATAAGCTACTGAGCAAAATGAGTGTTCACGACATTCACACTTCCTCTTGAGGGGGAGTGACAAGTAGAAATTAGAAATAAGTCTAGAATTATTCAAGGCTTGAGTAAAGTTGTCACGACTCGGTACTCCCCTCGAGCCTGTGACAACCGCCGCGGTGTCCCAGTAGACATTTATTGCCTGAAATGTCAACCCGAAACCCCGCAAGGTTTTACTATCAGTTTCTCTGTTCCCTTGTGAGCAACCATTGTCAAATATCGTGTTCTAAAAGATTTTAAGCTGTTTCCAACTTTAAACAAATAAAATATTAATTTTTCGTCTCACAAGGGTAATTTGGTCATTTTTCTCAAAAATTTCGAAACTGGCTAAAACGTAATATACAAGTACAAAACATACAATTCATATTCAAAATGAGTTTAAAAGTCTAAAATCTTCATTTAAAACGAAATTATGGTTATTTGAATATAATAAGAAAATAAAAGAAATATTAAGTAAAATATTATATTTTCTTATAAAACAATATTTATAGAGTTATACGTGAATAATTTTTATAGCGTAAAAGCTAAATACATTTATACATACTTAAATACAGTAAGCCAAAATATTTAATTTAATTTACAATAACAAGAGTGCCTCCGAATAAACAAAAGTAAAGAGGACTGTGAACCTACGGTTTGGAAAATGCAAATCCCACTGTAGTCCTCGATGAGATCAGCTATCTACAGTCTATACTGAACCTGGAATGGGTGGAAATGAGGGTGGTGAGATTATAAAATCCCAATGAGTAAACAGACATCATCATAAACATCTAAAGTTGAGTACATGGAGACAATAAAGTAAATCATCATAAACTGGGTTATACAATTAGAACACATCTCGTTCAAAATACGTAAAAAGGCTTATGAATCTCATAAAAATCTAGGCTTGTGCCATAAATCCATTCTCGGGGACACCTTGGCCGAGGCATCCTACCGAGACCGCCAAGGCTATTAAAATTCACATTTCACATAAATCATGTTTTTGTTTTGAAAACATAGCCGTTCCTTGGCGTTGACTGAGTTCCCCCTCACGTGGTGGTTTAGCGTGAAGTGAACCCTAAACTTTACCCAAGGAGATACCCTACGCGCCTCTCCGTTCGAGGTAAGAATATAATGGGGTTTACCGTGCCCCTCTAAAAGGCTGGTCCACAGAAACCCCCTACTGCAGTGATTAATTAATATATAATCCACCATATAATAAAACTCAATAACATGATATGACAATTTTGTAATTCGTAGTTTTTCAAGGTAACCAAACAATTCGCATTTCAATACAATTGCCAACTAGCCAATCATGCTCGATTTATCATAAGCCAGTTAATTTAAACAATCAAATTGCCACAATTAACAGTCTCCGTGTACTCTATTTTTCAAAATCACTATTAATTTCAAAACAATTTATAATTTAATTTCATTGAAACTCATTTATTCATAAAACATGAAAATTTATCTTTTTAAATTTCTTTTTCCATAGAATTCATGAAAGCATCTAAAAACCACCCTAGATAATTAAAATGACAGTAAGTTTACTCACAATGTCTAGAATGCAGACTTTCGAAGCACTCTGTCTACTGGTCATCGAATGCAATTTCCTTGCCTTTATCGGAGAACCCACCACTTTAACACAGTACAAAATCGAGAGTTTCACCAAGTTGGTACTAAATCAAAATTAAACTAATTTAGACTACCAATGCATGATATGGAATGCAAAAATGCACTGGTAACTATCTAAACCCGGTATTAGCCTAATTCGTCTTATCACCCGATTAAATTCCTAACGGGTCTGTTTAAACTCCAATTTAATTCTTTTCAGTTTCTATACCTCAATTGCACCCAAATTAACTTAATGTCCCTCAGTGTGGTGCAAATTATCAGTCCCAACAGTAAATTACGAAAATACCCCTAATGGGTAAAAATTCGTATTTTTGCTCCGAAAATTCCCATTATTTTTCTAGGCTCATAATTCATTATTCCTTAACCAATTCTCCTAGAATAAAATCAAACTCATCCTCACTCACTACATGGTAAATTCAGCCATTAATGGTTGGGGGAGAAAATAAATTCTTTTCTTGTTGTTTTATTTGTAAATATGCTAAACTAATTAAAAACACTAACATAAATTAAAATCAAATAAATCCAACAACTTTCTCTCTCCTAACCCATTTTTCCAGAATTGAATTCATCATGAAAATATGTAATTTAATCATGGAAAATAAAGAGAAATGCTTGGGAATAAGAAAACTCAAGGTTAATAGAAAAAATCTCACCTTTTTCACTTAATTTTCTTGAAAATTCACACTTTTTCTTTGATTTTCTCTCTCTAGGGTTTTGTTTTTATTTTCTCTCTCTTCTTGCTGGTTTGGCCGGCCATGGGGTGGAAGATGGGCTGATTTTGTGCCTTTTAAAAAGGATAATAATAAATTAATAAAGGCATGACACATGGCATCATGTCATTGGCCCGTTTTTAAAATTTTAAAAATTTAAACATTTTTATCTCCACCACATGTTTAGTCAAGGGTCAAAGATGAAGACAAAGGAAGACCATGTGCTGGAAAAAATATCCTGGTGGTGGAAAATTACAATTTTGCCCATGAGGTGGCAAAATTATCATTTTACCCCTATACTCCAAATTATACCGAAATTAAAATTTTTCACTTCTAAACCTCAAATCATACTCCAATAAGTCAAATGGGGCAAAAAAATTCTTTTCTAAAATTCTCATTTTATCCCCAAGTGGCAAATGACCATTTTGCCCCTAGTTAGTGAAAATTTCGATTTGACTCCAAATTGATCCTCAAACTCCAAATTACCATTTTAAGTCATCCATGAACTGTGAAACTCTTAATCTCACCTTAAAATTCCTATTTGATCTAGTTCGAGGATTAAATAAACTTTATTATACCTCTAGGTACAATACCGACTTTTGTAAATTTTTCGGGACTCTCCTAGCATGCAATCATGCTATCATCACATGTATGTCATGAATAGTATTTTATAAGGTCGGGCTTTACAGCACTACCCCCTTAAGATAAAATTTTGACCTCAAAATTTCACTTACCTGATTCGAAGAAAAGATGTGGATATTGGTTTTTCATCTGGCTCTCGACTTCCCACGTCATCTCCTCCATTCGAGCATTCTTCCACAATACTTTCACCATTGGAATGCTCTTGTTCCTTAGCACTCGATCCTTTCGATCTAGAATACGTACAAGCTTCACCTCGAACTTCAAATCCTCATGCAACTCAATGGGAGGTGTCTCTAAAATGTGAGAGGGATCGGAAACATACTTTTTCAACATCGAGACGTGGAAGACATTATGAATCCGATCTAACTCTTGGGGTAATTCAAGTATGTAAGCCACTGGCCCAATCCTTTTAATGATACGAAAGGGTCTAATGTATCTTGGATTGAGCTTTCCTCTCTTCGCGAATCGAATCATACCTTTCATCATTCAATAAATACCACAAATTATCACAATAGTATAATCAAATAAGATTTAATACTTGAAATTTTCAAATTATTACCTTTCCAAGGAGAAACCTTAAGAAAAACTTTATCGTCGACTTCAAACTCCAAATCTTTCCTTCGTTTATCCGAATAATTCTTTTGCCTATCTTGAGCTGTCTTTAATCGCTCTCGGATAACTTTGACCTTATCGTTTGTCAAATCAATCAATTCCACATTCACCAATTTCCTCTCACCTACTTCATCCCAACAGAGCAGAGTTTGGCATTTCCTTCCATACAAAGCCTTGTATGGTGCTATCCCAATACTAGACTAAAAACTGTTATTATAAGCAAACTCCACCAATGGCAAGTGTTTGTCCCAACTCCCGATAAAGTCAATGACACAAGCCCGTAACATATCCTCTAATGTCTAAATAGTTCTCTCAGATTGACCATCTGTCTGTGGATGAAAGGCAGTACTAAATCTCAATTTAGTTCCAAGAGCTTCCTGAAATTTCAACTAAAATCGAGAAGTAAATCGAGGGTCTCGATCTGACACAATAGAAATTGAGACTCCGTGTAATCTCACAATCTCATCTATATAAAGTCTTGCCAGCCTCTCAATAGAATACGTGCTATGGATAGCCAAAAAATGGGCGGACTTAGTCAATTTATCCACAATCACCCAAATAGCATCCTTCCCACTTTGTGTCCGCGGTAAACCCAATACAAAGTCCATAGTCACATGTTCCCATTTCCATTCAGGAATCGGTAAAGGCTGAAGAGTACCTGACGGTTTTTGATGCTCTGCCTTGATCTGTTGGCATGTGAGACATTTCGCTACAAACTCTGCTATGTCTCATTTCATACCCGGCCACCAATAACTTTCTTTAATAGTCCGACACATCTTGGTGCTTCCGGGATGTAAAGCGTAGGTGGAAGAATGAGCTTCCTCCAAAATAGCTCATCTCAATTGATCATCCTTAGGGACACAAATTCGGTCTCTAAGCATCAAAGTACCATCATCACTGAGTCTAAACTCACTAGTTTCTCCATCTTGCAGCTTTTGAACTTCCTGTTTCAACCAATCATCAGATTTCTGCAATTCTCTGATCTGATTCAACAATGAAGGTCTCACGACGAAACTAGCAAGTAGGGTTCCATCCTCACCATTATTCAACTGGATCCCTAGAGATTTCATCTCAAGTAACATCGAAAAATGAGAACTCCGAAGTGTTGCTAACGACAATGAGGATTTACGACTTAAAGCATCCGCTACAACATTTGCTTTTCCCGGATGATAATCAATCACTAAGTCATAATCCTTAATCAACTCCAACCATCGTCTCTGTCTCAAGTTAAGCTCTTTTTGGGTGAGCAAATACTTCAAACTTTTATGATCAGAAAAAATCCGACAACGCTCACCATATAAATAATGTCTCCAAATCTTCAATGCGAATACTACTGCTGCTAACTCCAAGTCATGAGTAGGGTAATTCGTCTCGTGCTTCTTCAACTGTCGGGAAGCATAAGCTATTACCTTCTCGTCCTGCATCAACACACACCCTAATCCCAACTTAGATGTATCGCTATATACCACAAATTCTTTTCCACTAACAGGAAGTGTTAAAATGGGAGCAGAGGTTAACCGGTTCTTTAGCTCCTGAAATCGATTCTCACAAACATCATCCCACTCAAACTTAACTCCTTTACGAGTTAAACGAGTCAGAGGAGCTGCTATCAAAAAAAATCCCTGAACAAATCTCCGATAATAACCGGCTAAGCCAAGGAAACTACGAATCTCTGTAACTGTTCTTGGTTGCTCCCATTGCAAGATTGCCTCTATCTTCTTAGGATCGACATAAATTCCAACTCCGGACACCACATGTCCCAAGAAAACCACTTCCTTCAACCAGAATTCACGTTTAGAGAACTTGGCATAGAGTTGTCTCTCGCGCAAAGTTTGCAACACAATGCGCAAATGGGCAGCATGTTCATCATCATTCTTCGAATAAACCAGGATGTCATCGATGAATACTATCACAAACTTATCCAAGTATGGATGGAACACCCTGTTCATAAGATCCATAAAAACTGCCGGGGCATTAGTCAAACCAAACGGCATCACCAGAAACTCATAATGCCCATAACGCGTCCTGAAGGCAGTCTTAGGTACATCCTGCTCCTTAATCCTCAACTAATAGTACCCAGATCTCAAATCAATCTTAGAGAATACCATAGCACCTCGTAATTGATCAAAAAGATCATCTATCCGGGGTAAAGGGTATTTATTCTTGATGGTCACTTGGTTCAGCTGACGGTAATCGATACACAATTGAAGAGTGCCATCCTTCTTCTTTACAAATAGGACTAGTGCTCCCCAAGGAGAAATACTAGGGCGAATGAAACCTTTATCCACCAAATCTTGCAACTAGACTTTCAGTTCCTTCAACTCTGCTGGAGCCATTCTATATGGAGGAATAGAAATAGGTGCAGTACCCGGAAGTAAATCAATAGGGAACTCAAGCTCTAGATCAGGAGGTAGTCCTGGTAAATCATAAGGAAATACATCAGGAAACTCACTTACTATTGGGACATTCTCTAACTTAGGTTCCCCCTTTGAAGTATCGATCACGTATGCCAAATAAGCCGGATACCCTTTTCGCACTAATTTCGAAGCTTTGATGGCTGAGATTACACAAGATGGTAATACTCGACGTTCCCCTACAAACACAATCTCTGCTCGCTTCGAATTTCGAAGAACAACTTATTTTCGAAAACAATCCACGTTCGCCCGATGTGCAGTTAACTAGTCCATACCCAATATTTCTAATTAATAATCTCTATAACAAGTATTTCTAATTAATTGTTCTCCTAGAAGGGTATGCACTACAATTTCTCCCTCTAATGGTGACAGGTTTCTATCAGCAATTGATGCAAATGTCGTACTCACATAAGATCTATCTGAGCCAGAATCTATCAAAACATAGGCATCTTTATCAAATAAAGACATAGTACCTGTCACTGCTCTAGGTCGGACTCGTGCCTCATCTTCTGTCACAGCAAAAACTATTGTCGCGGTACGAGTCTGTGGTCTCGAAGGTGGATGTGACGGGGTATTACTCTCCACATCGGACCGTATGGCTACTACCTGTCTCGGTGGTAACCCAGAAGAATCTCTCATCTGTATATCAGTGCGAGCTGGTGGAGATGATGCAGCTACAGTGGCTCGTCCTAACTATGGGCAATTACTCCTAATGTGACCCGTCTGTCCACATTGGAAACATCTTGTTAGCCCTCTACATAGCCCACTATGATAATTCTCACAATTTTTGCATCTGTCAAAACCTCCGAAACTCTTCCTAGAACCAGTCATAGCAGATCTGTTAAACCTCGAAAGTCTCTGCTGTGATGGTGGAAATGGAGGTCGAGGAGATGTCACGGAAACAGAAGTAGTGCTCTCTGAAGTCGTTGAGTCCTTGCCTCTTTTTACTGGCTGACTAGAAGACATACCAGGATTCTTCCTTTTTGCAAACTCAGTCTGAATCCTCTTATTCTCAGTCGCGAGCTTCTCAGCCCGTAAAGCCATCTGTACCACCTCCTTATGTGGCTCCCTACCAGTCACTGTCATTCGCTCTCTAATCTCATTACGGAGCCCTTCCTCGAAATAGCTGGCCTGATCCTGCTCAGATTTCACCAGATCCGGCACATATAACATCAACTCGTTAAAACGAGTCTCGTACTCCTCTACAGTTAGATTTTCCTGTTTCAAACTCAGAAATTCTCTCTTCTTTTCTTTCTAATGGAAATAAGTGAAATACTGACCATCGAATTCCCTGAGAAAATCAGACCATGTCTGAGGAGTAGCGGAATGGGACTTCATCGAATTCCACCAAGTACGAGCCCTCTTCTCTAATAATCTCGTAGCCACCATCAGCTTCATGTCGTCATCTAATCCCATATCAGAAAGAGTCTCTAAAACTTGATTAATCCAGTCCTTTGCTACAGTGGCATCCAACTCACCCGTGAAAGATACACAACCCAATTGCCTAGCCTCCTTCAACTTCTTGGAAATGAATACATCCTGTACTGGTGGTGGAACTAAAGGAGTAGCTGGAGGCACTACACGTGGAACTTGACTAGTTTGAGCTTGACCAGCCATTGCTACAAAGAAAGCTGCCAATGTTTGTGCTGCCTCAGTAGGCATGGTGGGAATACCCGTAGGTGGCTGAGGAGATGGAGGATGTGGAGGACTATCGGCCTGCTCAGCAGCAGGTGCTGCCCGAATGGTAGATGCAGTTGATTCCTCCTCTACTGTATTTGGCTGATGACGTTGGGAACGACCTCTTCCCCTCCTAACCGATCTAGTGAGAGGTGGGCGTCCGCGTCGAGGAGGCATTGTAATTTATAAAAAATACGAGCAAGTTTAGGTAACCTTAGACTCTATATGCAGATGCATGCATTCTATTCAACCTAACCTAACTTAACTTAATCCGGGGCCACACTGATATTGTAAATTTTTAAAACAACTTTAAAACTAAAAGCTTTGATCTTTAAAACCAAAAGCTCTGATACCAATCGAATTGTCACGACTCGGTACTCCCCTCGAGCCCGTGACAACCGTCGCGGTGTCCCGGTAGACACTTATTGCCCAGAATGTCAACCCGAAACCCCGCAAGGCTTTACTATCAGTTTCTCTGTTCCCTTGTGAGCAACCATTGTCAAATATCGTGTTCTAAAAGATTTTAAGTTGTTTCCAATTTTAAACAAATAAAATATTAATTTTTCGTCTCACAGGGGTAATTTAGTCATTTTTCTCAAAAATTTCGAAACTGGCTAAAACGTAATATACAAGTACAAAACACACAATTCATATTCAAAATGAGTTTAAAAGTCTAAAATCTTCATTTAAAACGAAATTATGGTTATTTGAATATAATAAGAAAATAAAAGAAATATTAAGTAAAATATTCTATTTTCTTATAAAACAATATTTATAGAGTTATACGTGAATAATTTTTATAGCGTAAAAGCTAAATACATTTATACATACTTAAATACAGTAAGCCAAAATATTTAATTTAATTTACAATAACAAGAGTGCCCCCGAATAAACAAAAGTAAAGAGGACTGTGAACCTACGGTTTGGAAAATGCAGATCCCACTGTAGTCCTCAATGAGATCAGCTATCTACAGTCTATACTGAACCTGAAATGGGTGGAAATGAGGGTGGTGAGATTATAAAATCTCAATGAGTAAACAGACATCATCATAAATATCTAGAGTTGAGTACATGGAGACAATAAAGTAAATCATCATAAACTGGGTTATACAATTAGAACACATCTCGTTCAAAATATGTAAAAAGGCTTATGAATCTCATAAAAATCTAGGCTTGTGCCATAAATCCATTCTCGGGGACACCTTGGCCTAGGCATCCTATCGAGACCGCCAAGGCTATTAAAATTCACATTTCACATAAATCATGATTTTGTTTTGAAAACATAGTCGTTCCTTGGCGTTGGCTGAGTTCCCCCTCACGTGGTGGTTTAGCGTGAAGTGAACCCTACACTTTACCCCAGGAGATACCCTACGCACCTCTCCGTTCGAGGTAAGAATATAATGGGGTTTACCGTGCCCCTCTAAAAGGCTGGTCCACAGAAACCCCCTACTGCAGTGATTAATTAATATATAATCCACCATATAATAAAACTCAATAACATGATATGGCAATTTTGTAATTCGTAGTTTTTCAAGGTAACCAAACAATTCGCATTTCAATACAATTGCCAACTAGCCAATCATGCTCGATTTATCATAAGCCAGTTAATTTAAACAATCAAATTGCCACAATTAACAGTCTCCGTGTACTCTATTTCTCAAAATCACTATTAATTTCAAAACAATTTATAATTTAATTTCATTGAAACTCATATATTCATAAAGCATGAAAATTTATCTTTTTAAATTCCTTTTTCCATATAATTCATGAAAGCATCAAAAAACCACCCTAGATAAGTAAAATGACAGTAAGTTTACTCACAATGTCTAAAATGCAGACTTTCGAAGCACTCTGTCTACTGGTCCTCGGATGCAATTTCCTTGCCTTTATCGGATGACTCACCACCTTAACACAGTACAAAATCGAGAGTTTCACCAAGTTGGTACTAAATCAAAATTAAACTAATTTAGACTACCAATGCATGATATGGAATGCAAAAATGCACTGGTAACTATCTAAACCCGGTATTGGCCTAATTCGTCTTATCACCCGATTAAATTCTTAACGGGTCCGTTTAAACTCCAATTTAATTCTTTTCAGTTTCTATACCTCAATTGCACCCAAATTAACTTAATGTCCCTCAGTGTGGTGCAAATTATCAGTCCCAACAGCAAATTACGAAAATACCCCTAATGGGTAAAAATTCGTATTTTTGCTCCGAAAATTCCCATTATTTTTCTAGGCTCATAATTCATTATTCCTTAACCAATTCTCCTAGAATAAAATCAAACTCATCCTCACTCACTACATGGTAAATTCAGCCATTAATGGTTGGGGGAGAAAATAAATTCTTTTCTTATTGTTTTGTTTCTAAATATGCTAAACTAACTAAAAACACTAACATAAATTAAAATCAAATAAATCCAACAACTTTCGATCTCCTAACCCATTTTTTCAGAATTGAATTCATCATGAAAACATGTAATTTAATCATGGAAAATAAAGAGAAATGCTTGGGAATAAGAAAACTCAAGCTTAATAGAAAAAATCTCACATTTTTCACTTAATTTCCTTGAAAATTCACACTTTTTCTTTGATTTTCTCTCTCTAGGGTTTTGTTTTTGTTTTCTCTCTTCTTGCTGGTTTGGCCGGCCATGGGGTGGAAGATGGGCTGATTTTGTGCCTTTTAAAAAGGAAAATAATAAATTAATAAAGGCATGACACATTTTTATCTCCACCACATGTTTAGTCAAGGGTCAAAGATGAAGACAAAAGAAGACCATGTGCTGGAAAAAATATCCTGGTGGTGGAAAATTACAATTTTGCCCCTGAGGTGGCAAAATTACCATTTTACCCCTATACTCCAAATTATATCGAAATTAAAATTTTTCACTTCTAAACCTCAAATCATACTCCAATAAGTCAAATTATACTCCAATAAGTCAAATGGGGCAAAACAATTCTTTTCTAAAATTCTCATTTTGTCCCTAAGTGGCAAATGACCATTTTGCCCCTAGTTAGTGAAAATTCCGATTTGACTCCAAATTGATCCTCAAACTCCAAATTACCATTTTAAGTCATCCATGAACTGTGAAACTCTTAATCTCACCTTAAAATTCCTATTTGATCTAGTTCGAGGATTAAATAAATTTTGTTGTACCTCTAGGTACAATACCGACTTTTGTAAATTTTTCGGGACTCTCCTAGCATGCAATCATGCTATCATCACATGTATGTCATGAATAGTATTTTATAAGGTCGGGCTTTACAAAAGTGCAGTGATGAAGAACAACAAGGAGATGCTCAAGGAAGAAAGAAAGACAGCTGGATAGTGTATATGCAATGCACCGTTTGAATAAAGAAGTTGTGTCCTATACGCAGCATTTAAAGAATAGCACACTTCACATAGGTTATACAGATGAAACTCACCATTTCATTTAAGTGTATTTTAAAGTTAGTTAATTTAGTTAGTTAGTTGTATAAGTTAGTATAGATTAGTCTTTTATTTGTATTAATCTTTCATTACCCTATGTATATAAAAAAGTGTACATACCATTTTCAAGAATGAATCGATGTTAAAAAGTGTTTCAAGTATATTTTGGAAGGATTGTGGACATATAATTGCAATGGGTCAAATTACCTAGGAAGTCCTTGTACTAGGTATTTTTTTCAATTTAGTCCCTCTACTTAAAATCGTAACATTTTAGTCCCTTAATCTTGAGAATTGCTTCAATTTAGTCCCTTTAACATTTTCGTCCAAATTGACCATTACGATGCTAACGTCATCACTGACGTGGTGCCAAATGCTGATGTGGCATATAAAGGGATTTCGGTTACTAACGTAGTAGTGCCATGTTAGCATGCCAAGGGTGACGTGGCAATGCCACATCACCATCATGATGATGTGGCACTGACACATCATACTATGGACATGGATTGCCTCTTGACGTGCCACGTGGTAATTTATTCTTCAAAAGAAGCACTTGCTAAGATTTGAACCCAAGACCTTACATTTAATAATATCTTGCTTGAATTTCTTTTCTTTTTTTTTTTGCTTTCTTTTTCTTTCTTACCTTTTTCTTTCTTTCCATAAAACTACGTTGCTTTGAAGCCTTCTTCTCTTTCTTATTTTTTTCTTTCTTGTTATAAAACTACATCATTTTGAGAAAAAGGTTCCAAAGGATTTTTATGGTTATAGTTTTTGAGAGTATAAGAAGGCTCCAAAAAGCGTAGTTTTATGGAAATAAAGATAAAAATAAAAAAGCAAAAGAAAGAAGAAAAGAAGAAAAGAAATTCAAGCAAGATATTATTATATATAAGAGTTTAGGTGTAATGGTAAAGATATTGCTCTATTTGCTAGAGGTCTTAAGTTCAAACCTTAGGAAGTGCTTCTTTTGAAGAATAAATTACCACATGTAAGCATCTAAGGGTGTCACGTGGCAACCTCTTGACGTGCCACGTGGCAATCCATGCCCATAATGTGACGTGACAATGCCACATCAGCATCTTTACCTTGAAGTGTGACATGGCAGTGCCACATCACCCTAGGCATGTTGACGTGCCAGTGCCATGTCAGCAACCAAAAAATTCCTTTATAAGCCACGTCAGCATCTAGTGCCATGTCAATGATGACATTAATACAGTAACGGTCAATTTGGACGAAAAATGTTAAAGAGATTAAATTGAAGCAATTTTTAAAATTTAGAGACTAAAATGTTACAATTTTGAGTAAAAGAAGTAAATTGAAGAAAATTCCTTAGTAAAAAGACTTCCCAGGTATTTTGACTAATTGCAATGCCTAGATTTTTTCTATTTCATTTTTTTTATAAATTTTATATCTTGTATTATATTTTAGATTTCCAATTCAAGATGTTTAAATTGGATTCTCAAATTCTAAGTATGAATTCATGTTTGGTTGGAGATGTTGAGGGTGGGGTAGAGCTTGCTTTACAATAGTACAATGTATGTAAAGCTTTAACAAATATCGTTGGGCTGTTAATATCGCGAGAGTGGCGTGACCAAATCAAATTGCTATATTAGTGATAAAGAGAGTTGGGTATTTTTTTTTAATTGGAAGAAAAAAAATTTGAACTTGCTCTCTAAATAAGAGATTATATATCAAGTAACAAATCAAATGTTCGAATACACACTAGAGAATTGAGTTATCTCCCTCACATGCAAGAACCAAAATCATAAGCATTTGAGTAAAAGGATAAAAAAGCGTACGTGAATGCGAGAGACAAGGCTTGGATTGATTGCCATTCTTTGCTTTTAAAGGAAAAGCCCCAGTCCCACGTCTCTGAGACTATGACTCCCCATCTACAAATTTACCTTCTTTTTCTTTTCTACCGCACGCACGGATGAATTCCCCTTCATTGCTGCCTGTCCCCACTGCCAATAATTCTTCTCTCCCCTGGGGACCAATCGGTTGCACGTGCAATCACCACTCAGATTGCCTCCCCACCCTTCCCCTCCCCTTTTCGTCCTCAATCCCTTCTTCCTTGCATTTTTATCTTCTCCTTTCTCACCACAGCTACTACTTTCCACTCTAACCTTCTATTATTCTGCTTTTCTTTTATCTTATCATTAATTCCCCATTTGCTTTCCCAGTTACCTAGCTACTTTTTTTTTATTCACACTGAATGTAATCATAATAACATGTAGATTGTGGGCCGTCAGGGGAGATCTCCCTAGAAATTAATCCATAGAAATGGAATCCCAAGTTTAGGCCTCATATATCATCTTCAAAAGCCATTTTATGTTCAAAATAGGCTGTCGTATGGAAAAGAGTGTTTGAATCTGTTAGCTGCAGGCTTTATGTGAATGATTGAATATAATTTGACATTCCATCACAGGTCCTTTCTTTGACTGTATCGCAACCGTAGATACGGCCCACAGGCCCAGACCACATTTTTTACCTGCCTCCATGCATGATTACAATTCTTCTTTTCTTTTGTTTTTCTAACGCACATGTTTACGAATAGAACTGTGTTAAATGATTGATTTAAATATATGTATAAAATATAAAGGTGATATAAAGATTTAATTCCTTACATCCAAATTTCAGATAGATACAAGCTCAATGTGATTTAAATAAATAAAAAGAATGTCCACTCCTGGTCCTGGAAGAGAGAGCACCTTTTAGTAACGGAGAAGCACAGACACAGGCAGAGCAGAACATTATCTGGGTGAATGTATAGGCATGGCTCAAGCTAGGTCTTAGTCGTCCTACTAACCAGAAATAATGCGAGATTCCTGGGCTGATTTGTAATATTGTCAAAATCACCAAGTTTTTTTTTCTCTTTTTTTTCTTTTGGGAGGAAATGTGGGTGGGAAATTACGGAGATTTAAGATACTCTTGTTAGTAATATTAATGTTTCCTATACAACTCCAAATGCGTATGTACCTATCTAGCTACTTCTCATCTCATACAAACATTCACAAGTATTTATATATACTTGTTTGAATTGAAACTAGAATTTCTAACCAAATATACAGTACCTAATTTTCTATTCACTTGGTGATGTAAATGAAAACGAATCATACATAACTGTTAAGATGTTTGAAGACAGAGAGGAAACTATATATTAAAGAGTGAAGAGGGGAGGCGTGTGAGCAGAGCAGAGCAGAGCAGAGCAGTAGCTAGGCCTTTGAAAATTGCACCAAAATCTGTTTGCATGGTACATTGTCACGAGGCACGACATAATTTGATGCCAAGAACATAGCGCAGGCCAAGTATGCGGGGTGAGAAACAGGACAGTTTCAAATTGGTGAAACATGAAACAGATTTTTGTACGTAAAAGTTTTTGTTCTCAAGGGCCTTTGACCGAGAAAGCTTTTAATTGATTGTATTGATATAAACACTAGTAGGGGATGGGGAGGGTCGTTATTCTATTTTTCTATTCAGTATATACTCAGTCTCACTACATTCCAAGAAGAAAAGTTGGGGATTTCGCCGTCAGCTTTTTTTGATTCTGTGCTGGCCAGTTTCCACAACCCAACAAACATTGCAAAACGATGGCTTTGAATCAAAATAAATACTAAAGTGATGCTGAAAATATGGGATATGTAATTGTAAAAGGGCTTTCAGACTTTGAAGTTTGGACTCTCCAAGTTTCAACCCTCCAAAACCAATATTAATTTCTGAATAAATAAAGAGGAAGAAGAAAAGTGAACAACTTGTAGTCCGATTAATAGAGAAAAGAAAAAAGGGAGAAACAAAGGCGTGGAGGAGAATGGAGTCAAACGTATTAAAGATAAAAACAAGAGTTTGGTCCAACTGACATCTCCTCGTGCTATCTCGAGCAATGTGATACACGCCCAGAGAAAGAGATTTGCATGCCTCGTCAAAAAGGAAACCCAACCCATCAATGGTACAACATAGATAGCGTTCGCTACCTACAAATCTCAGAAAATTATCCCAACTTAATTTCATGCTTTCCATGAGCAATTCCAAGGTATTAAGATTCAGATAATTATTAACAACGTATGTTTATTTAGTAATGATGTCGATTTATTATATTTCTTAATCATAGCTAAATGAATTTGTCACAATCATATAAACATGTTCGTAGAGTTTACATTTCACCATCTTTTACATAAGAAAAGTTATCTTATAATTTAGGACCTAATGATTAATGTACTAAAGAAAATACAACCCTAACTAATTAATCATAGACATGTGATTATTAACCGATATTATATATTTTACACTACTGAAATCATATATATCATGTTTCATTACCCGTGCTTGTAACTTTTTTGTATAGAATTGACGCAATCTTCTAAGGAATTAATTAACACAAAAACAATAATCATATTATCATCATAATTATAGACACAGTAAGCAAAACCTTTAGCACTGTTCAACACTGCACGTGCACGTTGCCTAATTATATGAAAGGGATATCTCTGTTTCTCTTTTTCTTGTTCATCGATCTTTCAATTTTTTTTATTTTTTATTTTGCCATTTGGGTTTGTGGTTTTTCAAAAGCAGGGGGAGATGCACGAATGCACGATTATATTTGAGTAATTATTGAAGATAGTAACATCCTCCACTGGTCATGCAAGAAAAAGCATGAAAGGAAATTATTAGAAAGGAAATCATTATTTAGGGATTATTTGTTTTTTGGCTCCCCACGAGTGAAATGATTTAAACAAGAATAAATGGTCCCTATATAATTTTGAGAAACCCAAGAGGAATATATTGCAAATTGTGCTTTGACTCGGTGGAATCATCGCCCAAGACGTTCAAAAACTCAGAAAACAGAAAAAAAAAAAAATTGATTTCCCAATTAGCAAAATATATTATTTGAGCAATCTTTGAATTTATACTCTCTTTGTCTTATAAATATTGTCTTAATTTAATTTTTTAGTCAAATTTTTTAATTTTAACTTTAATTATTTTATACGAAGCTTTTAAACTTGAAAATTTTTATTTAAAAAAGTTAAAACTCAAACATTAATTATGACAGACAAAATAATATATTTTTCAATATAATAAACTAAAATTTAAATATCACTTTTAAATCTTTGCACAATGTACCTGTTGATATAATATATATATTATGAACATTAAATTTTCTAAAGGATTAATTAATGATATTATCACTAGGGACATCGAAAAGCCGACGTTGAACCGAAAGGCACGTCCAGGTGTCGAGCGGCTGCTTTCAGATTTGATTTACAATAGAAGATGGCAGCCTGACGCGTTTTGTCTTCCTTTTGATTGTACAATCCATTCACATTAACACGAAAATGCATCCCTGCTTCCTATTTGACTTTACTTACATTTTTACAAAAAATTGAGAATTTTTTTTATTTTAATATATTTATATTAAAATTTGAAAATTTATTTGTAAAATGATATTCCATGATTTCTTTTATTGAAAAGTAAAAAAAAAAAAATCATGAAACATAAATTTGAAATATATATAAAAGTATATTAAGTGTTTAAAAAATGACATATATAGTTTTGAAATATTTTAAAAAATAGACAAAATAATGGGATGAATAATATTTCCAAATAGTAGTTAAAATTTTATATGAAAAGTACAGTAACATTCTTAGTTTTTAATCATAATTACACACAGGTTCACTAATTTTCAAAATAAATATTTTATCCAAAACGTATAAATGACGTTAATCTCTAAAATTTATTTATTTATTTTTATAATTTTCCTTTGTCTCAAGTCAGCCAACGACGTTTCCTAACACTAGCTAGCCACCCATCTACTTGGGCTCCCTTGGGAAGCACCTTGTGCTCCCCTAGAGAGCACCAGATCGGTGCTCCTTTGGTGCTCCTTTGGGGGCCTCGATCGAGCTTCCTAGGAGAGCACTGGGGCTCCCAAGGGAGCACAAGATTTGGTGCTCCCTTGCGAGCCCCAATACGGTTCCCAAGGGGAACCCCAAATCAATGTTGCTTCGGGGAGTGCTGTTGATCATGTGTGGCCAAAAAGAATTTTTATTTTTAAAAAGATAAAAAGTTTTAAAAATAAAAAATTATAATTTATATAGCGATAATTTTTAAAATTAATTAAGGGTAAAATTATCCTACAGTTATTACCATGTCATCAAACTAATAAAAACATTGATGGTTCATTAATGGCAGGACTTACGTGTTCAAAAAAAATATTTTTTGGGATGAAAAGTTCATTTTGAATACTAGTAGACCCGTATATAATTACGGTTAAAAGTTGAGGGAGTTAGTGTATTTTACCCAATTTTATAAGGTTGCTTGTGAATTGGAAAATATATATAGCATGATAATTATTAAGGAAATGTGTAGAGATGGCAAAAATTATTCAAACTCGAAAATTTTGTTCAAATTGTTTGTATTAGAACTCGATTTGATCTTACCTAATTTGACAAAAAAAAGTCATCAATTTAAACTCGCCTAGCTAGAACATGAAACAAATCGAACACGAATCGATATGAACTCAAAATAACTTTAACTTAAACGACTTAAAAGATTTATTTGAAACAATCAAATTAAAATTGATTTCACTTTAAAAATCAGTAATTTGATCTCAAAATAATCAAAACTCTAAAATGACAAGAAAAAAACATGGAAGGTGAGATCTAACTGTTAGTAGTTTCGTTTTTTTTTTTTTTTGTAAGATTTAGGAAAATAGAAAGTTTTTTTTTTTTTTAAAAAAAAAAACCAATCCAATTAAGAGAAGAAGGAGAAGAAAATAAGCCTGAAAAAGTTTTTTTTTTTGGTTGAATTCAACATCAGCAAGCAACAGGATGATGGCTAGTGACACTTTCGACATCAGAATTTGGGTTTAATGAGACTTTCAATTATAGAAGGAGAAACTAAACTAAAAGGGAGAAGAAGAAAATAAAAGGAAAATGGTTTATTTTTTTTTGCTTTTATATCGACACCAAGCAACGTCGTGTGGAGAGAGGCATACGGAATAACAAACTAAAAAAAAGGTTTTGGGTTGAATCTAACTTGACCAAACCTGCATTTGCATAAGTCAAGTCCAACAGTTTTGGGCCAACTAATTTGGGCTTATATACATTTTCGTAAGTACAGGTTTAGGAACTTAATTGTCTCAAGGTAAGTTTGGGAGCCATCACTATTTTTATTTTTTATTTAGGTGTGATTAGTCACCTAATTGAATCTATCTTTTTAAATGAAATGCTAAACTTGCATTTGGTTCATTAAAAAGGATAAAGCCTAATTTACATAATTGAGTTAAGGTTAAAGATTGTTTATCCAATGATACTTGTCCTTTACTTTTCAGATTAAAGGGCATAAGAACTTCTTTTCCAATTACAAAAATCACACATTAGCATTTAATAATTGACTAGTAAATTTAATAATTGATCAATAAAAAAAAAGAAGTAAGGTTTTCAGCTCTTTTTTTTTTTTTCGGTGTTTGATTCTGGTTTTTCAAGTTTTTTAAAGGAGAAATGTGTGTTTGAGCAAATCAATCAGTGGAAAGAAAAAGGGGTGAGAGAAAGAATAAATCAGCGTCGGCATAAAACCCTTAATTTTAGTATATTAGTAATAAGGTAATTTAGCTTGGTGAGCTCTTATTAAATGTTTCAACCCAAATTTATGAAGTTTATTGTTTAGAAAATTCATATTTTATAAAATATCAAACTCTATTTGAAAGGAAAAGAGAATAAGAACCAAAAGGGTTTGTTTTGAAAGGAAAACAACTATTTATTGAAAAGGTATCAATACTTATAAAAGAGGTATCGATACCTGACACCTAGAAAGCATTCTGCTTAACAATAATCAATACCTATTTCGTAGGTATCAATACCTGCTGCCCAAAATGCTTTGAAAATGTTTTCGGCATAGAAAGTATCAATACACATGTCTTAGGTATCGATACTTATGCCACATTTTATAAAAAAAATTAGAATTAAATAGTAATTTTACAAAACTTAACTCTCTTACTTTTCCAGGAGCTTCCACTTTATTCACTTTTCTTCTCTCTTTACCTCTCTTTTTTCTCAACACCATCTTAGCGCCTCTCATAATTTAGCTCTTATCATATCCATTTGAAGGTAAGCTTATGTGTAAAATAGTGTTAAATCTTGTCACTTATCCCTTTGCGTTGTTTGCTTGACCATTTGGTCATTAGAGATTCTCAAGTTCATGTCACTCTTTCCTATTTGGTATATCAATGTTTTATTCTTCAATAAAAGTTGTGTGGGTTGCAAGTCTTTTAATTAGAACCTTCATATTTATTAATGGTTGTCTAATCGTTGTTAAATGTTGTGGAAGATTCCAATGTTGTATATTGAATGAATTTGGTTGATTAGAGGTGCTAGAAGGAGAACACACTTTGTCATTATGAATAGGCATGGTGTTTTCAACTTAATTTGATATGTATATTCGTAAACATGTTTATTTAGTTGTATGAGTTGTTGATTTGATGAAAATTATATATTTGAAGAAATCCATGATTTGTATGCTATGCTTTAAATGTGATTTCAAATACTATTATCAAACGTAAATATGATTACCATATAACTAGTTTGTGCATGGGGAACCTTAGATGCTTTGAGCTTCAAATTTTCAAATTTGAATTTGAACAAAAAATAGGTCAACCGAGGGTGGACCTCTAATGGTATCTAAAATTGTATTTGTGAAATGAAAGATAAATGTCTAATAAATTTATAAGCAACCTTGGTATCAAGTTTGCCCCTCTATGATACTTGAATTTTAGTTGAGGACATTGTATTTATACATGTCCAAGTATGTAATTTTGAATAGGTGAATTTGTTCACTCAATGATTTTGTATTTGATAAGTTATGGCGTTTAGACATGTAATTGGTAGCTAGCAGCAATTGTGCTAATTATTGTACACAATGTTTGATCTCTTAGCTAGTCAGGAGTGATTAATAGTCATGTGGCGTGAAGTATGACACATGTTTGTTTATTGAGCATGCATACATGCTCGTATGATGTTCTAGGTAATGGGGACTTAAACACTACTCCATGGCTTAATAGATCTTTGATTTGACTCTGATTTTTTATATGGCTCCATAATGTTATAAGTTTAGCAAATGGTAATTAGGACCCTTGAGGTGGGTGTGGTATGAAGGCAAATTATATTTGGAATTTAGTCCATTTGATTTTGCATTATGATTGAATAAATATACATTTGAAAGCGTTTGATAGCTTACTCTAAATCCATAATTTGATATTTGTGTATATGTGAATGATTGGACCTTTGGATTGGGGTCAAATTTGATGTTTTAGAACTTGAAATCTAGAAATTTGAAAAAGGTACTGATACTTGGCCAACAGAATGCCTTGGAAGTGCATTCCATGTTAAAAGTATTGATACTTATGATATGAAATAGGTATCAATACTTAAAAGGTAGTAAGCATTTTATCTCTATCCATAATGTTGGTAGGTCCATGGCATCTCAGTCTACTTTAGTCATTTTTAAGTCTAGTCCACTGTCGAGACCAATTTTATTTGAAATTGCTTGTGTCAAGACACAATTATATATTTGGCCAATGATTCGAATCTGATATTTAACATGTAATGCATTTATGTTGTATAACTATTTGAACGTCTAAGGGTGTATATGATTGTTTTGCGAGACATATATTGAGTTTGATGGTTTACATATGGTTTTACTTCGTTGTATCATATCTAAGGCTTGCTTAAGTCAAATGGGCCTTGCCTATTAGAACCTTGCACTAGTCATATCTTGGAGCCGAGATGTGACGGTTAATGGTGCCAAACACCACTAATTGATGACTAGATCTAAGGATTTAGGGGCTTCGATGTAATTTTTCATATTGTGGAAATTAGTAAAATTTGAACGTTTATCAATTATGTTTTGGTGATAATTGTGAATGAGAAATTCACGTCATTTCATGTTGAAATTATTATGTCACATCCATGAAAGAATAATGGTTGAGAAAGGAAACCAAAGGAAAGGATTTTTCCAAGTCTAGGCTTGAAGAATCAATCCCAAGGTGTACATGAGCCTTAAATAGCTGCTAGAAGTGTCAAAAATTGACCCCAAGCAAGGAAAGGTCGATCTTTACAAAATGGAACACTTAGAACAACTTTTGGAAACTTAAGAATCAATCCCCCATGGCCAAAAGGCCGATTCCTACAAGTTAGAATTTTAAATAAGCTACTGGAACCTTCAAGAATTGTTACCTTAGGGTCAAGGTGTCGATTCCAGCATGTCTAGGTAGAAGAAAAAAAGCATCAAGAATCGACACTTGGGAGACAAAGTGTCAATTCCCAAGCTCTAACGTGGAAAAAATATAAAACCCAACTCTAGCTTTAAAATTAATTTTTCACTTTTCTAGCTTCCAACTCTTGCCCAACACCATCCAAACCCTTTTCTAACCTCTCAAGACCCTATTGGACAAGGATCCAACCTTTCAAACTCAAATTTAAGGTAAGATTTGGCATTTTTGAGTTTAAATCTCATGGGTATGACCTAGCTCTAGGATTTTATAATTTTAGCTCATTTATTCCATGTTTGAGATAAGGATTTTGGGGGCTTTACTCTTCAAGGAAGTTATGAAGGTAAGGAAAGTTAAGGTTATTCATTTTATGGATTGGATTTGAAGTATAAAAATTTATTAAGACTTAAAAAGAGGTTATTCAATAAATCTACTAGTTTCAAAAATGGGTTTATGCTAGAAACTAGGATTTTATGATAAAATTTATTCTATAGGTGATTGTTGAACTCAAGCATTGTAAAAGGAGCAAGGTTTGACGAAGCAAGACTTAGAAGCACGCTTTGTTAAGGTGAGTCGATACACCACCTTCAAACTATTTTAACATATAAAGCTGAAGCATGATTTGATAAGTATGGTTTCTCCTAAATGTTTTGCTAAGTGAAAATGTGTTTGTGGATGAGAAATTGTTTTGGAAATGGTTTTCAAAGCTACTATGAATATGTAAATATTCTATAATGTATTAGTTTTCAACAAGGAGAGACAAGTCCTTTCAGGGGTTTTATACCAAAACCACCATTTCAGTGGAATGTGAATGAGATGCATGAAGCATGTTAAAAAGCTATGATTTTGTGATGATAGTTCCACATATTAAATAAGTTATGAATAACCACATGATGTATGTGTGTTGAGTTGTATGTGATGTTATTGCCACATACCATGAGAATGAGAACAAGCATTTAATATAAATATATTGAATGCATTGATGCTAGGCATATAATGTAAATTCCATATACTATATGACATGATTAAGCATGCATGATATATCCCATGATGTTGTGTATATGATGTAAATTTCATATGCCACATGAGATGATGAATAGTGCATGATAAATGATATGATGCTAGTATGTGAGGTAAATTCCACATACCAGATGAGATGACAAAGAGTACTTATTGAAGACTATGATCCCAAGTATGTGATCTAGTTTCCACATACCACGTGTTATGAATATGAGTACATGATCATATAAGATATGATATATATATATATATATATATATATATATATATATATATATATTGTTAACCTAAGGGTGTTTGGGGTTTTAGCACTATCACTATTTTAGAGTGAGGTATAAATTTCACTCATGGAGTAAGGCGACAATTCCACTCCTATGATGCATCATAAATGTCCAAGGTGTAATGGGGTTAAAACATTACCAACTCAAGGCATACTGGGGTTTAAACATTGCCAACCCAAGGTGCAATGGGATTTAAACATTGCTGGTTCAAGGTTGATGGGGGCTTAACCATCACAAATTTATTCATACCTTTGAATATATCTTGATTGATGAGTAATGATTTTATGTGTATGCTATATGAGAATGTCGAAACAAGGTTCCTCAAACTTTTATCAAAGAAAGCTAGAGGTAAGATTATGAATGAGAATAAGATCGGACGAGTCTGAATTATTCGAGTTCATGAGCATGGTTATCGAACTCTAGAAGGTAAGTCTCAATACCTTAGTTGAAATGATGAATTCATGAGTTAGCCCTTTTTGGAAGCCATTCAATGGTTAGATTCTCAAATTAGGTTTTAATGGATTATGAGACTCAAAAATGTATTAAAAGTATACTCCATATTGTTGAGCATGATACTCAATGATTTAAAAGTTTAGAACATATTTACAATGGATTTGTGAAACTTGTTTGAAAGCATGATTATTCTCTTACAAGTTCATTATATGTATTTGAAATATCATACGTGCATGGCTACATAAATGCTTTATTTATACAAAAGCTCTGACCTCTTAACTTGTCCCCTTCTCGTATCCACTCACAAAGTCTTTATGACTCACATGTTAGCTTTTCCCTTTTTTTAATTGCAGATCGATGATAGCCGTCAAGCCTCTAGTGTCACGGAGTTCGTGATCTGTTCTTCCTTTGGTATGTGATTTAGCAGCTTATTAAAACCTAAAGAGTTGAGTCATGTTTCATTCGATGAGTCAGTCTTTAAATTTCCATTTATAATTGTTTCTTTATGGATGACTGTTAAGCCACTGAATGACAATATATTTTTTATGATGCTATATAAATGTTATGAATGATGGCCTAAGGCCTTATGAGCACTTGAGGTTCCAATTTATAAATTTTATATGAAATGTACTAGATACAATTACTATGAATGAAAGCGTTCACACCTTTTATGTTAAGAAGTCAATAATTGTGTGATTCGTCTATGTATGGATGTTTATGATTATGTGATTCATGTTATACATGTATGATGGTGATGATGATGGCAAATGAGCCAAATGTGATTGATTGATGATAAAATGATGTTGAAAGGCTTATTAGGATTTAGTAGACCATACCCACATAGGTCTTAGTACCAATCACGATACTTTCAGAAAATGAAATGTGACAAATTGGTATCAAAGTTCTAAGTTCATAGGGTTTTAGGTATTCATTGATTGTCAAGCAAACATAGGGGTCATATGTAGGAATCTTGTTCTTGTTTTGTGCAATTGAACACAAATCAAAAACAGGAAACCCATATATAATTCCTAGTCTATTTAGCCAAATTATGTTTATGAGCTATATCTAGATTAGTGTTAGTCCATAGAAACAAGTCTTACAATACATGATTACTCTTATTTAGGTAAGAGATGCCATTTAAGGCACAAGTTAATATAAAGAGTGCGGTGAGCCAGATGCTCTCGCAAATACTACTGATAAACCACGATGCCTCTGCTAAGGGTCATGAAAGACACGGTAGAGCTACATGCTCTTGCCGAGACTATGGTAACAACACGCACTCCTATAGATAAAGGCCATGGCAAACGCGGTAGAGCCGAATTCTCCCATCATTATTACTCTTAGGCCATATACACCCATAGATAGAAGTCGTGGTAGGTGCGGTTAGGCTGCAAGACTAGTGAAGGGGAAACGCCCATTAGCAAACATGTAGAGATTATCCTCCTATAGTTGAGATTATGATGAGTTGATCTTCTTAGTAATTGGAACCCATGTTTAATGCATACTAGTTTAAGTGAGAATTATGCCTAGAACTTGAGGTATGATTAGAAGAAATTTTTGGAGCAAAAGACTCCTAATGAGACAACAATAGGGTCGTGTGTTTAAATCCTAGTGGCCTCAATTGAAGGGGTAGGACTACTAGAAATGGTTAAGCACAAACAATCAGAAGTAAAAGTGCATATGTTGTACATGAGATGTTATAGATAATTATCGGGTTAGGCGTAACCTTAGATGATGAAATTAAGTATTATGGATGGTTGATTATGGCGTTAAAACATAGACTAACGCAAACTAGTAAATGATTTTGTATACGAGAGATACATAATACCTTGATATTACCCTAGATGTGGAAGGTAATAAAAATTATGTTAATGATTTCGAGGATTGGAGTACACACTTCTTCAAGGAAAGAATGCTAGATAAAAAATATGTAAAGTTGAAAGGCTTGGCTAGTCGATAAAGGACTAAGATATACCTACTTGATTTATTATGAGGTAAATACCTTGTGTCCAAGATTTGGTAGAAAAGATTTTGAATTCAAAGGTTTTATGGGTGAAGACTAGTCCTTGTTGATAAGATTTCAACAAGTATTACTATGAATAAATTGATGACCCATAGGGGTCTAAGCGTGAAATGTCGGGATCAACAATTAAGGATGTTAAAAATCCTATTTACTAAATGGAATTAATGTCATAGTTGCCGTAATAAAGCTTTATTTCCAACTATGCACAAATGAGTTGGCCTTATGGTGATAAAACAAGGAAATGCCTCTATGGTAAGACTATTCAAGTTAGATCTTGAGGATCAAAATTTGCAATATGACGTTGATTGTAACCATTTATTCTGAGGACACTATGTAAGTCTTTATAACTCATTACTCATAATGGCATAAGGTATTTTCATGACATTGTAGATAAATACTAAGGTTGGCTATGAAAAAGATTTTGTAGTTTTCACATGCTTAAAAGATGTGTTTGTGGCTAAATACGAGTATAGAGCTTGTGTGGTCGAAGTTAAGGAAGAAAGACACCTAAGCAAACTTGGTATTGATGGACATACTAGAGTGAGATGTGATACTTGGGATGAATTGATTATCTCCTTATTATAAGAGTGTGGATTGTCACCACTAGAGGGTGAGGTTTGACTACCTTGCAGAGTTATTGTTCTATATTCAGAGAGATCGTAGCATGACATCGAGTAGTGTTATCTCGACCATGACTACTAGTCATTTGATGAGACATGGATGATAAAGATTTTTGACAATGGTATTAGATACACAAGTGGAAGTAATTAATGTCACAGATGTGCCTATTGTGATGGAGTTCATAAATGTATTCCTAGAGGAGCTACCCGGATTACCTCTAGATTGGAAGACGGAGTTTTGTATAAACTTAGTGTAGGATACCAATCCAATTTTTACACCACCTTATTGGATGGCACCAACCAAGCTCAAGGAGTTCAAGGACCAATTAGATGATTTGTTAAATAACAGTTTCATACACCCTAATGTCTCGCTATGGGGTGCATCGATGTTATTTATAAAGAAGAAAGATGGTTCGATGAGACTTTGTATCGATTATAGATAGTTGAACAAAATGATTATTAGAAATAAGTATCCTCTACCAGCATAAATGATTTGTTTGATCAATTGCAATGGACTAATTGTTTCTCTAAGATTGATTTGAGATTGGGTTTCCACCAGTTGAGGATTAACGGTGGAGACATACCTAAGATTATTATCCACACGAGGTATGATCATTATGAGTTTTTAGGTATGTCATTTAGTATTGACTAATGCCCTTGTAGCTTTTATAGATATGATAAACAAGGTGTTCAGACCCTATTTGGATAAGTTAGTGGTCATGTTCATCGATGATATCTTGGTATACCCAAGGAGATGAGAGGAACATGAAGAGCACTTGAAGATTATGCTATAAACTTTGTGGGAAGATCAATTGTATGCTAAGTTCTCCAATTGTGAGTTTTAGCTTGATAGTGTAAGCTTCTTAAGCCACATAATGTCTAAAGACGGAGTGAAAATGGATCTTAATAAGATAGAGACAGTGGAGAAGTTGTTGTCGTTGATGTCCATGTCAAAGATCAATAATTTCTTAGGATTGGTCGGCTACTACGGTAGGTTCGTTAAGGACTTTTCTTGAATCGTTACTCCTATGACTAAGTTGACACAATAGGGTGTTAAGTTCATTTGGACGAACGCATGTGAGGAAAGCTTTGAGAAGCTCAAGACTTATCTTACCACAACTTCTGTGTTGAGTTTACCATATGGTACAAGGGGTTATACAATTTATTACGACGCATCACAAGTAAGACTTGGATGTGTGCCTATGCAACATGGAAACGTGCTAGTGTATATATCGAGACAACTCAAGAAACATAAGCAGAATTATCCCATACATGATTTACAGATAGCAGCCATAGTCTTTGTCTTGAAGATATGGTGGCACTACCTATACAGTGAGACTTGTGAGATCTACATAAACCACCAAAGTCTTAAGTATATTTTTGAGTAGAGAGATCTCAATCTTAAGAAACGTTGATGGATAGGGTTGCTTAAAGATTATCACTGTATTATCTTATATCATTTCGACAAAACCAATGTGCTGGTAGATGTTTTGAGGTGAAAATCTATGAGGAGTTTAGCCTACATCTTAGTGGAGAGGAGATCATTAGTGCAAGGTATGCACAACTTGGGTGATATGGGTCTTTGATTTGAGGTCGGTAATACTGAGGCATTATTAGCTTATTTTATAGTGAAACCAATCTTGATTGATTGCATCAAGGAAACCTAAAGCAAGGATGAATTTGTGGTAGCATATGTAGCACATCTAGGTACCACCAAGATCTATCATGATTTGAGGGAAATGTATTGGTGGGAAGGCCTAAAGAAAGATGTGGTTGAGTATGTGGACAAAAGTTTAGTGTGCCAACAGGTTAAGGTAGAGTAGCAAAGGCTTGTTGATTTATTCGTTTGTGGATAGACTGACTAAGTTTGCACATTTTCTATTGGTAATGACCATTTATGGAGCAACACAGTACACTCAATGGTACATGGATTAGATAGTGAGATGCACGGAGTTCTCGTCACTATAATGTCAGATAAAGGCACACAATTTACTAGTCAAATTTGAGGGAAAGTTCAAGAAGTGTTGGGGATTAAGTTGAACTTTAGTACTGCTTTCCACCCACAGACGAATGGTTAGTCTAAAAGGACCATTCAGACTTTAAAAGATATGTTGAGAGCTTGTGCCATAGATTTTGGAGTCACTTGGGATCGACACTTGCTATTGGTGGAGTTTGCCTATAATAATAGTTTCTAGTCTTAAATTTAATGGTACTCTATGTGGCCATATAAAGATCAAGATGTAGATCACTTATATGTTAGTTTAAAAGAAGCCTTACGTGCCTTCAATGGAAGAGTTCTTAAAATTTGAAATTGAAAAATAAAGAGAAACCAAAAAGAAATGCAATTTTCAAAAAGAAAAGTAATGCATCCTCGTGTCATTGTTATATGTGTGGCAAGAGAGGTCATTTCTCTTATGATTGCTACTATAAGGGGAATAACCTTCCCAAAACCAAATTGACTTGGGTGCATAAAGGATCTCATGTACTTGTTAACCCCCAACGACCTATCAAAATATAGGTACCTTTAAAGAAAAACTGAAGATTTGTTTTGTAGGTTGAGCAAGAGCAAAAAGAACAATGTCTTAAAGCTCAACCAAAGGAAAGACAGCCTTGGTATTTACAAAGCTCGATAAAAAAAAAAGTGATAGTGTTTTTTTTTTTTTTTTTGTGATTACTCCAAAAGTATTATCTAAGGAATTAGAACCATTAGTAACACTTCTCAAACCTAAATTAAACATGTTTTATTCGTTAAAGGTCTAAGGCATAACTTGTTAAGTATTAGTCAGCTTTGTGATAAAGGCTTTAGAGTTTGCTTTGATTTTCATAGATGCCAAGTAATTAATACTAACACTAATAAAGTTGCATTTATTGGCAAAAAAAATAAGAATATATATGTTATCTTTCTTGATGAAATTAAGCTTTATAATGAATCATGTCTTATGGTCAATGATGTATGTGATAGTTGGTTGTGGCATAGAAGATTAAGACATGTTAGCATGTACACTATTTCAAAACTCCTAAGAAAAGACTTAGTCATTGAACTTCCAAAGATGTCTTTTGAGAATGACTAAGTTTGTTATGAATGTCAATTTGGAAAACAGTTAAAAGCTCTTTAAAATCTAAGAAAGTGATCTCAACTTCTAAACAAGTTAAAAGCTTTAGAGTTGAACTATTGCATATTGACTTGTTTGGACCAATTAATGTCACTAGTTTAAGAGGCAAGTCATATGGCTTGGTTATTATTGATGATTACTCGAGATATACATGAGTATATTTTCTTGCTTACAAAGATGATGAATCGCCTACTTTTGTTAAACATTGTAAAATAGTGCAAAATGAAAAAGGGCTTACCATTGTTAGTGTTAAAAGTGACCATGGTGGTGAATTTGAAAATAATGATTTTGAAATCTTTTACAATGAAAATGGTTTTGACCTTAATTTTTCAGCTCTTAAAACTCCATAATAAAATGGAGTTGTTGAAAGAAAAAATAGGACTTTAAAGGAAATGGCAAGAACAATGCTTTATGAAAAAAATTTGCCAAAATATTTTTGGGCTGAAGCTGTGAACACAGTAGCTTACATTTTGAATAGAGTTTCGATTAGAGCCATGATTTCTAAAACCCGTTATGAGCTTTATAGAGAAAGAAAATCAAACATTTCACATTTAAGGAGTTTTGGATGCAAATGCATTGTTTTAAATAATAGAAAACACACCTTGGTAAAGTTTGATGCTAGAGGTGATGAAGCTATTTTCTTAGGTTATGCATTGAACTCTAAAGCATACAAAGTGTTTAACAAAAGAACTTTGGTTATAGAAGAGTCAGTTCACATTGTTTTTTATGAGACTAAAGCTACACAAAGAAATATAGTGCTTGATGATGATGATGATGCAAATGATATTAAAAGGAAAATGGAAAAGATGAGCTTGGACAATAAAAAAGATGATAGAAAAAGCTCAAAGGAGAAAGATGGAGAAGAACCACCTCTATAAGACTTGCAAAGAGCTGAAAATCAGCACAACGATCTTCCTAAAAGCTAGAAATTTGTAAGAAATCATCCTCAAGAACAAATTATTGATCTCTCAAAAGGTGTCAAAATTGGAAGAAGATTAAAAGAAACTTGTGAATATCTGGCATTCATATCAAAAGTGGAACCAAAGAACTTTGAGGAAGTTGAAAAAGAAAAAAGATGGATGATTGCCATGCAAAAAGGACTTGGTCAATTTGAAAGGAACAAGATTTGGACCTTAATTCCAAAGCCAACAAACCATCCAATTGTTCGTACAAAATGGGTATTTAGAAACAAGTTGGATGAGATGGGAAATATGGTAAGAAAAAAAGTAAAGGTAGTTGCTCAAGGCTACGATCAAGAGGAAGGTATTGATTATGATGAAACATTTGCCCTTATAGTTAGATTAGAAGTAATTAGACTCTTGCTTGCCTATGCTTGTTACATGAATTTTATATTATTTTAAATGGATATCAAAAGTGTATTTCTAAATTGCTTTATACAAAAAGAGGTGTATGTTGAATAGTCCCTTAGTTTTGAAGACTTTGAAAAAATTGATTATGTTTATAAATTACATAAAGCTTTATATGGATTGAAACAAGCTCCTAGAGCTTGGTGTGAAATACTTTCAAAATTTTTTATTCAAAAAGGATACTCTAGAGGGAGTGTAAACAGTATTCTTTTCATAAAAAAAAACAAAAATGATTTGATTGTGGTTCAAATATATGTTGATGATATAGTATTTGGTGTCACTAATGAAAAGTTGTGTAAGAATTTTGCTAAGGAAATGTAGAGTGAATTTGATATGAGCATGATGGGAGAGCTAAAATTCTTTCTTAATCTACAAATCAAACATTATGAGGATGGAATATTCATTAACTTAGAAAAATACACTAAGGAAATTCTGAAAAAAATTTGATATGATGAATCTGAAATCAATTAGAACTCTTATGAGTCCTTTCACAAAGCTTGACAAAGATGAGAAAGGAAAATATATGGATTAAAAATTCTATAAAGGCATGATTGACTCATTTTTTTTATTTAACTGCAAGTAGACTTGATATTTTGTTTAGTGTTTACCTATATGCAAGATTCCAATCATGTCCCGAAGAATCACATTTGACTATAGTGAAGAGGATTTTTAGATATCTCTTGGACGCTTAAACCTTAAGATTATGGTATCCAAAAAGATCATCTTTTAATCTTCTTGGCTACTCCAATGCTAACTTTCCTAGTAGCAAAACAGATCAAAAGAACATTAATGGCACTTGTCAATACCTTGGAAACATGCTTGTGTCATGGTCTTGCAAGAAACAAAATTCAGTTACTCTTTCAACTGCTGAGGCTAAATATATTTCACTATGTAGTTGTTGCGCACAAATATTATGGATTAGGCAATAGCTAAACGATTTTGGCATGTCCATGTATAATGTTCTTATCTTTTTGCGACAACATGAGTGCCATAAACATCTCCAAATCCTGTTCAACACTTAATGACTAAGTACATCAAAATTAGACATCATTTTATTAGAGATCATGTGCTTAATGGAGATGTTGAAATAGAATTTGTAGATACCTTGCATCAATTAGCCAATATTTTCACAAAACCTTTAAGTGAAGACCAATTTGTGAAATTAGAAAAGAAATATGAATGCTTGATGTAAATAAACTATGATTGAGTAATATTTTGATAATGTTTTTGACGATATATTATATGGAATATACTTTATTCTCATGATTTAATTGATTAAATGTTCATTTTAATTAGTTATAGGAGTTTTGAAAATTGGAAAATCTTGCTTTAGTTAGTTAAGACCTTTTTTAACTAGTTAAAGTAATTTTGTGAATAAAAGGAAAGCCTAAACCAGTAGAGTTGTAATCAGTTAAAGGTTCTTTTAGCTGATTAAAACAATTCTATTTGTGAAAACTTGAAACACAACCCTTAATGACAGTTACTCATTAACCAGTTAAAGCTTGCTTTAACCAATTGAAATACCAAATGTCAACAAAAAAAGGGGTCAGGCGTTAAAATAAATATTTTGAAAATCAAAAACCTTGAGAAAAAAGCTGACAGTATTTAAGGGGCAACCTAACTAGTTATCACCCATCATTTGTAACTCTCCACCTCCTCCAAAAACTGTCATCCAATCTTTCTTAACCTCTAAGTCCCAAAACCTAACTCAAACTCTCTCACATCCATTTGAGTAGTTAAGAAATCCAAAGAAACCCTAAATCTCGACACTAGCAAAAACCATGGCTAAGACTTCCCTGACAAGCAAAGTTACTGACAAAAGGAAGAAGAAATGATCAGCAGAAGCATCTTCATCACTCTCTCCACAAAAAGGAATAAATGGCCTTGAATCTGATGTTAGAAAAGAAGGGGTTGAGTCAAAGCAAGAAGGAATCAAAATCCAAGAAATCTACAATAATAAGAGTTTCAATTAAAAAGGTAATTTTCAATCTTCTCAATTCAAAAATCAAATTCATAAAAATAGGTTTAAAATTCAAGAAATCTACAATAATAAGAAATGCTACTGTTTCCTATGATAAATTTTTGGATTGAGCAAGCTTTAATGAAGTTCCTGATATTAAGAATTCTCCGTCTAAATTTTTTGAGGAACTGAAATTAAAACATTTCATCACGTTTGAAGAAAGATTTTTTAGTGCAACACTAGTTAAAGAATTTTACTTAAATATTGCCTTAGGGAAGGATGAACTTAGCAACCTTAAAAAGTTTATTGAGGAAAAACTTAATGTTCTTCTTCGTGGGAAAAAATTTACTATTATAGCTTCTGATTTGGGTAATTTGCTAATAAAAAGTGTGAGGTTGGGAAATTTAAGGTTTTAGAGGGCTATGATCCTTCATCCATCTGAGAGGTTATCATTGGCAGAAAAGAGAAATACCTTTCTAAAAGTTATTCCAGCAACATCCTTAATGCTCAAACCAGAATTCTCCATTACGTCGTTGCCTCTACATTGCATGGGAGAAGTAATAGCTATAGCTATGTGACTTTTCAAGATTTGTGGCTAATGGAATTTACCTTTAATGGAACCTCATTGAATGTTGATAGGTTTATGATAGAAAGACTTAGAAGAACCTGCTTAGGAGATAGAACAAGTTTACCTTAAGGGAACATCATCTGTGCATTGATCAAGAAAAAAGGAATATGGAATTAAAGATTCCAAGTAGATTGGACTAAAAGTAAGGACCAGGGGATCTACCTAGACAGTTTGCAAAAAATGAGATTTGAAGTGTCTAGAAATGTATACTGGAAACTTCCAAAAAATGCCCCAAGAACCCTTGGAAATAAAGCTCCCATTTACTCTTAATGAGATAACGAATCACCTATCATAGATGAAATGATCTTTAATCTACTCATAAGAGTTGATGGAAAGTTAACCGATGGATTATCTAGACTTAACAAGCTAGAAAAGAAAGTAACTAAAATTGAAGAGTTCATACTAGATGTGAGCTACCTTATAAAGACACTTGCTCTAATAGAAACTGGATAGGTAGCTTCAACCACTGCAGCTAAAAAGAGAAACACAAGGACACTTGCCTCTACATCTTTTAAAGGAAAAGCAGTAATAGGAAATCCCACACTTTCAAATGAAAAACTACAACTGAAGAATTTGAGAGTTTTGCCTCAAAATTTCCAACTAGAATGTCAAAGAGATATGATGCTAAAAAAGAACAAGTTTTAGAACCTAAAAAAGTGTAAAAAGAAACTCTTGAAACTAAAAATGACAAAGGGCAAGAGCTAGATCAGGACAAAGGAAGTGAAGATGAAAAATGAAAGGGTTTTGATCAAGAGAATGTAAGTGCTGCTAGCATAACGGTAGATGACTTTATGTAGCAGCTTTTATGAGAAAAGCAAGTAAGACAACAAACTATGATAAATGAACCGCAATTACATCTACAAAGCAAAAAGTTGGTCTGATAAACATAGTCGGTGTAAGTAAGTTCACTGAAAAGGGACAGTTGAATAAAAGAAAAAGAATAACGTCTGAACCTGCATCTACTAAAGCCAAATCCATTTGGATAAAAAAGAAAACAATGGCTATGAGACCAAATTCCTCAAGAAGAGAAAATCTATGAGAATTATTGAATTCACTGTCAAACCACCCTCTAAATCTGGACCTCTTTAGATTATATCATTAGCATCTGACTCCTCATCCTCCACATCCTTTGATTCTTACTCCTCATCATCCTTTAAAGCCTTAAATGTGCATTTTGGTAATGATGAAGCCCCACCTTCTTCAGACTCTGATGAGAATTAAGTCTAAGCATAACTCTCTTTTTGAATGATTATAAAAATGGGGAGAATTAGGAAGTGGAGAGTAGTTAAGAATATACAAATAGGGAAAACAATATCTACTGTTTCATGCTTTTGGAAAACAATGTCTACTGGTTTATGCTTTTGCTATGTTATTGTTTCTTATTCTTGAACTTTGTTGTTGATGAATTTACTGGTTTATGTGTATGGATTTGTTGTTATGTGTTTATCTATGGTTGATAATTGTGAAAATTTTGTGCATATACATACAAATTAAATTTTTAAAAAAAGATTTACATTCCTTATCTTTTAATGTACATATTAAGGGGGAGCATACACTTAAGGGGAGCAATCCCTAATTTGCACGTAGAATTAATGGCATAAAAGACATTGCACTCTTAATAGATGAGTGTTTTCTCATCATCAAAAAAGGGAGAGAATGTTGATTACATATGTTTTTTATGATAACAAAACATTCCTTTTTCATTAATGTCGGACCCTTTGCTTAAGTGTGTAGGATTTCGTTTCAATCCCTTAATACTGATGTTATTTGAAAGCAAGTTAAGAAGCTTGCCTTGATATAAGTATGGTTAATTAGTTAAAGGAACAAAAAATAAAAGCTAAATAGAAATAAACAAGTATTGATTGGTTAACAATAAGCCTTAATTAGTTAAGGTATTCAAAGGCATTGCACGAGTGTGAAGAAGAAGCTTCTTAATCGATTAACCGAAGTGTTAATTAACTAAAGGTCATAGAAAGAGTCAAGAAGGGCCAAAGTTCAAATTCAAATATTGTTGACCATTCAAATGAAGTCAAATGACAAGATTTAAACTTGAAGATTTCTTAATCAATTGAAGCCCATTTTAATCAATTAAGGATAAAAGGAAAAAAGCTTCAATCAGTTAAAAAGAGGACTAGTCAATTAAAAGAAAGCTGGTGGAAAACATTGCTTGAAAACATAAAGCCTTTAATCAATTAAAGTTGTAACTAACTGGTTAGCACAAGAAAACAGTGTAGGAAACAGAGAAAAATTAATCAGTTAATGCCTATCCTTAATCGGTTAATAGATCACTACCAGCACACTTTGAATTTAAATACTAGAATACAAAATAATTACTAGAATGAGATCAAACATGTCATAACAGCTAGAAACTATCTCTAGCAGCCAAATTTGAGTTTTTAAGTATAAAAAGGTCCTCGAACAGTCAACGATGAAAGTAAGAAGCTACCCATACCACATTTTGAGCTAAATAGCAAAAGAACTTTCTCTTACACACTTGTTTCACGTTCCTATTCTTGTTAAAGTTCTTTGAGCTTGATTATATACATCTTAGATTAGCAATGGCGATCACTTGTATTTCTTTTTCTTCTTAATTCTTGTTTGTTAAAGTGTGAGAAGCATTTTAAGATTTATTGTAAGCGATTAGAGTTTAAGTTAGAAGCTCACTTTGTAAAATCTTGATGGAAGCTATCAATTCTACAAGTTTAGTGTAGTTGGGTTGAAAATCTTTGATTGGGAGATCGAGGTAGTGGATGTAGCTCAAGGGAACCGAACCACTATAAATATTTGTATTTTGTCCACTTTTCTCTACATTCTCCTTAATTGGTGCCTTTTAGCCTTAACAAGTTTTAAACCTTTTATTTCATATTGACAAAAAGTTTTTCAAGCTCAAGAGTTACCTTAAAAATATTTTTAAGTGTTATTCACCCCCCTCAAGCACTTCATTAAAACCAACACTAACCTCTTAAGATCCCATTAGATAAGGATCCAACCTTCTAAACTCAAATTTAAGGTAAGATTTGACATTTTTTAGTTTTAATCTCATGGGTATGTCCTAACTCTAGGATTTTATAATTTCAGCTCATTTATTTCGTTTTTAAGATAAAGATTTTATAGCATGCTTCGTTCACTACAAGGAATAGAATGGAAATAAAATAGTCATTTCAAGGAAATAGAATAGAAGAAGAATAACTATTATGTAGATTGATTCGTGGGAACGAAATAGGATAGAAATTACTATTATCCCTTATTCCATTGTTTGGTTAGTAGAAATAGTTGTAAGAATTGTTAAGGAATAATGGGTAAATGATAAAAATACCCTTTATTAAAATTTAAATATTTTTTAATTAAAAAACAAAAATACCATCATGAGAAAAAAATACTCTTTATTAAAATTAAAGAATTTATTTGTTAAAAGATAAAAATATTCTAAGTAATAAAATCAAAATACCTTATACTATAATTAAATAATATTTTCACCAAAATACAAACATATTTTCATTATAATTTAATAATATTTTACATTAGAAGATAATTAACCTTTTTATTATAATTAAATAATATTTAATATTAAAAGATAAAATATATTCTTCATTAAATAATAATAAATGTACTAAATAATATTCTTTTTTACATTTATTATATTCAAATAATAATATTAAATAATATTCTTTATAATATTTATTATAGTTAAATAATATTTATATATTAAATAATATTTAAATATTTTCATTTCCTTTTTTTTTAAATGAAGTAAAAAATTTTGTCTTCTGTGCTATAGAGAGACAAGGAGTGAGGAAGAGAGAGAAAAAATAAGTTTAGTATTATTTTATAAGGTAATTTTTTAAATTGTAAAAGGGTATGTTTGTCTAATCAACTCCTTTTCTTATTCCCAACCATTTGGAATAGCCATTACTAAAAAGGGCCTTGGTAATGGCTATTCAGGCCTCTCTTTAAATGGTTATTCTAAAGAATAGTCATTCCATTGAACCAAATGCAACTTTATCTCAAAAATGAGAATATAAAAGGAATGACTATTCCATTCCCCCCAACCAAGCACACCTTTAAAGGTTTTGCTCTTCAAGGAGATTGTGAAGGTAAGTTAAGTTTATTCATTTTATTGATTTGGTTTGAAGTATAGAAATTTATTGGGACTTAAAGGGAGGTTTTTCACTAAATCTACTAGTTTCAAAAATGGGTTCATGCTAGAAACTAGGATCTTATGATAGGATTTATTTTATAAGTGATTGTTGAGCTTGAGTATTATAAAACAACCAAGGTTTGACAAAGCAAGGCTTAGAACCACGCTTTGTCAAGGTGAGTGGATACTCCACTTTCAAACTATTTTAGTATGTAAAGTTGAAGCATGATTTGATGAGTATAGTTTTTCATTAATGTTTTGCTATGTGAAAATATGTTTATGGATAAGAAATTGTTTTGGAAATGGTTTTCAAAGCTACTATGTATAAATAAATATTCTATTATGTATTAGTTTTCAACAACGGGGGACAAATCTTTTCAAGTGTTTTATACCAAAACCACGATTTAAATGAAAGATGAATGAAATTCTTGAAGCATGCTAAATTGCTATGATTATGTGATGATGATTTCACATATTAAATAAGTTATGAATGACCACATGATGTATGTGTATTGAGTTGTATGTGATGTTATTACCACATACCATGAGAATGAAAACAAGTACTTAATATAAATATTGAATGCAACCATGCTAGGTATATGATGTAATCCCATATACCATATGAGATGATTAAACATGCATGATAAATGCCATGATGCTATGTATATGATGTAAATTCCATATGCCACATGAGATGATAAATAGTACATGATAAATGATATGATGCTAGTATGTCAAGTAGATTCCACATAACACATGAGATGATAAAGAATACTTATTGAAGATTATGATGCCAAGTACCTGATGTAGTTTCCACATATCACATTTATGAGTATGAGTATATTATCATATAAGATATGATATGTTTGTTTGTTAACCCAAGGGTTTTTAAGGGTTTTACCATTACCATTATTTTAGAGTGGGATATAAAATCCTCTCCCAAAGTTAGGCAATGATTCCACTCTTATGATGCATCATAAACTCTTAAGGTGCAATAGGGTTTAAACATTGCTAGTCTAAGTTGCAATAGGGCTTAACTATCACAAATTTATTTATACCTTTGAATATATCTTGATTGATGAGTAATGATTTTATGTGTGTTTTATATGAGAATGTTGGAACAAAGTTCCTTAGACTTTTATGAAAGAAAGCTAGGGGTAAAATTATTAATGAGAATGAGATTAGACGAGTCTGAATTATTCGAGTCCATGAGCATGGTTATCGAGCTCTAGAAAGTAAGTCTTGATACCTTAGTTGAAATGACGACTTCTTAAGTTAGCCCTTTTTGGATGTCATTCAAAGGTTTGATTCTCAAATTTGGTTTTAATGAATTATGAGACTACTAAATATATGAAAAGTATTTGGTTTTAATGGATTATGATACTCAATGATTTAAAAGTTTAGTACAAATTTACAAAGGATTTACAAAAATTATTTGAAAGCATGATTATTCTCTTACAAGTTCATTATGCATTTGTGAAATATCATATGTGCATGGTTTCGTAAACGCTTTATTTATGCAAAAGCTCTAACCCCTTAACTTGCCCCCTTTTCATATTTATTCGCGAAGTCTTTATGACTCATACGTTAGTTGTTCCCCTTTTTGGTTGCAGATTAATGATAACTGTCAAGCCTCCCATGTCACAGAGTTGGTGATCCATTCTTCCTTCAATAGGTGATTTAGCAACCTCTTGAAGTTTAGGGAGTAGGATCATGTTTTGCTTGACAAGTCAATTTAAATTTCCATTTATAAATGTTTGTTTATAAATGACTATTAAGTTATTGAATGGCAAGATATTTCTTATGATGTTATATAAATGCTATGAATGATGACCTGAGACCTTACGAGCTTCTGTGGTGCCAATTTACAGACTTTATAAAAAATGTACTGGGTACAGTTACTATGAATGAAAGCATTCACACCTTTTATGTTGAGAAGTCCATATTTGTGTGATTTGTTTATTTACAGATGTTTATGACTATATGATTCATGTTATACATGTATGATGATAGTGATGGCAAATGAACCAAATGAGATTGATTGATAATAGAATGATGTTGGAAAGCTTACTAAGATCTAGTGGACCATACCCACGTAGGTCCTAATGTTGATCATTATCCATCTAGAAAATGGGATGTAACATTCGATTTTCTTTAAATATAGAAAAATAAGAAGGGATTTTGAAAATTTTAACTAATTAAATAAAAAGAGAGGTTGAGAGGAAGAAAAATAAATTGTTTTGGAGTAACAAAGACACTGACAAATGGTTTCATAAAGTATTGAAAAATGAGTTGGATTTTTCCTTTTTACATTGGCACCAAAACGACATGACACCATTTTGGTGATAGCATTGAGATGCAAGACAACGTCATTTTAAAGAGCATGGGAGAAAAAATTATTTAGGCCGAATTTGACCCGACCTGTATCGTTAGGTCAAGCCCAAAATAGTTTTGGGCCACTTGTATTTGGATTTTAAACCCACTTGAGGTATGTGTTTTGACCCAATTTTATTATGGCTATTTAATTCTCTTTTTTATTTTATTCCTTTTTTATGCACATATTTAAACTTATGAAATTATTTCATAAAATATGTTATCTAGGAATAATAAAAATTTTAATTAGTTAAATTTAAAAATTGTAATTATTTAGAAAAAATCTTTTTAAAAGGGAACTTTCAAAAAGTTGCTAGTGAGAGTTTTATTAAATTTTCCTAAGTAAAAGTAATTATGAGACCATACTAAAAGTGTTGGGATGAAATTTGTAATTATATTTACAAGAAAGATTATTTCTAAATAAGTATTTCATAAAAAATGGAATCTGAAAAGAAACATAAAAAATGAATATAAAGTAATTAAAATATTTAATACACTACAAGTTACATCATGATTTTATTTGTTTGCATACATTTAATTTTAGCTATACAAATATATTAAAATATGCCAATGATGGAATTTTAAGAAAGTATTTTTAAATCAATTTTAAGAAAGTTGTGAGTGACAATTTTCTTTAAGATTCTTAGGTAAGGAAATTTTCTAAAATTCTACCATAAATGTTAGAGAATTTAGAAAATTTTCCAATATAAAGGGTTTGCATTTATTATGCAAAAACTTAAATAAAATAAAGAAATAAAAATAAAAAGTACAAAAATTGAAATAAATAAAAAATTTCCAATGATGGAATTTTAAGAAAATTCTAAGTCACAAATTTCTTGAAAGGTCCTAGTGAGACAATTTTCTCAAATTTTTCAAAATTTCAAAAATTTTCATCCAAACACATCCTAAGAACATGAACAAAAGTGGTTAAAAAGCTATGAAATATAAGTGTTTGAGAAGTAGATCTAACCATTCATGTTTTTGTGTCTTAATTGTATTGTGTACAAATAAGTTATTAATAATTTTATATGTAAATGCAAACATGATACGATTAACTAATCAAGTTAGATTTGAAACATGTGCACAGATACGTTTACTAACTGTATTATAATCGAAACATGATACGACACGATTAACATGTTTATTAAACATGTTGAGTTAAGATTTATATGACACAACACGATTAAACAATTAATATAATTTAATTTTTAACACGATTTAAATAAAAATACGTACAATTAAAATATAATTTTATTATTCGAATTTAAAATCAATAATTATGAAAACAATTATAACAAGATAATAATATGATAAAATATAATAAATTCAACATAAGTAACATCCATAAAATCCATTATCATAACAAAATAGTCTTTTACAACTAGACTTAAAGAAGTTAACAAACGTATCCTTCTATACAAATCAAGTACAATAATACAATTAACATGATTAATTAAATATGTTTAAATTTGTTAACTAAATTGTGAGGTGTATCAAAAAGCGAAGGGCTCAATGAGTTTATTCTTTACTAGAAGAACACTCACGCTATGCAACAGGTTTGTATAATTTTATAAACAGTTGATGTTAAAAGTTCAATACAAAATTTTTGAATTAGTAGATATTGAAAATTGTCCATTGATATTAATAATTTTGAATATTACAATTGTTCTAGATTGTTTAAAGAAAAAGAAATAAAGTAATGTATTTATTATCATCCAATTGTACAATGGTAGATTATTTTATGCTAAAAATGATTTATTGTAATGTATCTAGCATATAAAAATAATACATATATGTTTGTATTTAGCATATATGTTTGTATCTAGCAAATTGTGTTAATATATAGTTTAAAAAGTGAGAATAGAAAAGATGAATAATTGTTGAAAGCAAAATACTTTACATTCTGTAGCCATATAAGAATAATGCACATATGTTTGTATATAGCATCACTAGAAAGCAAAAGAAGGAAGCAATGAAGCATATTTGATTTTTAACATTTGAGATATGTACAAAAAATATTTGTTACAAAATACACAACGATTGTTACATAACATACAAAAAAATGTTTGACAGCAATTAATCAGCATAATATTATCCAAAAAACATAGTTCAATAATTGTTTGTAGCAACCACTTGAAATAATGGTTCTTCCTTTTTTTTGGACAACATTGTGCGAAATAAAAGTATTTCAGCACAACAGCAAAAATCAGCTCAATAGAAGTGTTAGCACGCTATGTAGTATCAAACAAAAAATGAACTAATAACGTTTAGAGGAGCTCCTTAGAAATGTTTGATTGGTACACAACCAACACTTATATAGTATAAACATGTTTCATCCACGTGTAGCATGTTGCCTCCAAAACAGGACATACTCAAAAACATGCTGCTCATGTTTTAGAAAACATTGCAAACACAGTATGCTACACAATATATAATAAAAACTGAATTGATAGCATTTTGTTGAGCTTGTCTGAGAAGGTTGATTTATATACAACCATCACTATGAATATAATGTTTTAAAAAGTGTTATAAATGGGTTATTGCTATGCAAAGAAATGAAAAACTTTATAAGTATGTTTTATGATAAAGCAATCACAAATGCGAGCATATGAATGTAAGAAAAGCTTAAAGTCAATAAACAGTAGGTTTGATCATGTATATATAAATAATCAATTTAAATATGAATGTTAGTGTTGTAATAATGATTACCATGACAATAATTTGGTTGACATTCCTAACTTAAGCTCTTTAAGCACACTTGCTTCTTATGCATCCAATGTTGAAAGTTAGAAAAAATATTTTTAAGTTGTTTTATAAATAAATAAATGACATTAAAATAATATGATAAACAGGTCATTTTCAATGAAAAACCAACAAAGCTGATTCTTTTGAAGCCAAAAACCAAAAGTCCTTCCGACATAGGTACAAATGTCCAAAAGCCACAATTCCCTTAGTCAAGGCCTAGCAATACAATTCACAAGTCAAAAAACCAAGCCTAACAATACAATACTGATCAAAGGTCCTCAACAACGATATCTTTATCCACAATCACCACTGCAACTCATAAAAACCATATTTTAACTGTAAAGCCCGACCTTATAAAATACTATTCATGACATACATGTGATGATAGCATGATTGCATGCTAGGAGAGTCTCGAAAAATTTACAAAAGTCAGTATTGTACCTAGAGGTACAACAAAGTTTATTTAATCCTCGAACTAGATCAAATATGAATTTTAAGGTGAGATTAAGAGTTTCACAGTTCATGGATGACTTAAAATGGTAATTTGGAGTTTGAGGATCAATTTGGAGTCAAATCGAAATTTTCACTAACTAGGGGCAAAATGGTCATTTGCCACCTAGGGACAAAATGAGAATTTTAAAAAAGAATGTTTTGGCCCCATTTGACTTATTGGAGTATAATTTGACTTATTGGAGTATGATTTGAGGTTTAGAAGTGAAAATTTTTAATTTCGGTATAATTTGGAGTATAGGGGTAAAATGGTAATTTTGCCACTTCAGGGGCAAAATTGTAATTTTCCACCACCAGGATATTTTTTCCAGCACATGGTCTTCCTTTGTCTTCATCTTTGACCCTTGACTAAACATGTGGTGGAGATAAAATGTTTAAATTTTTAAAATTTAAAAAATGGACCAATTAGAAAATGCCATGTGTCAAGCTTAGGATATTTTATTATTTAACTTAAAAATCAGCATAAATCAGCCATTTACTCTCCAAATATTCGGCCAAGCAAGGAAGAGAGAGAAAGAGAGGAAGAACAAACCCTAGGTGAGAAATTTCAAGAGAAAAAGTGTCGAAAATCAAGGAAAACAAGTGAAAAAGGTTGAATTTTTCAACTTAAGCTTGAAATCTATTTTCCTTAAGCATTTCTCTTCATTTTTCATGCTTAAATTGCATGTTTTTATGATGAATTGTTGGCTGATCAAAATGGGTTAGGAGAGAGAAAGTTGTTGGATTTATTTTATTTTAATTTATGTTAGTGTTTTTAGTTAGTTTAGCATATTTAGAAACAAAACAACAAGAAAAAAATTTATTTTCTCCCACAACCATTAATGGCTGAATATACCATGTAGTGAGTGAGGATGAGTTTGATTTTTATTCTAAGAGAATTGGTTAAGGAATGATGAATTATGAGCCTAGAAAAATAATGAGAATTTTCGGAGCAAAAATACGAATTTTTACCCACTAGGGGTATTTTTGTAATTTGCTATTGGGACTGATAATTTGCACCACATTGAGGGACATTAAGTTAATTTGGGTGCAATTGAGGTATAGAAACTGAAAAGAATTAAATTGGAGTTTAAACGGACGCGTTAGGAATTTAATCGGGTGATAAGACGAATTAGGCCAATACTGAGTTTAGATAGTTACCAGTGCATTTTTGCATTCCATATCATGCATTGGTAGTCGAAATTAGTTTAATTTTGATTTAGTACCAACTTGGTGAAATTCTCGATTTTGTATTGTGTCAAGGTGGTGAGTCTTCTGATAAAGGCAAGAAAATTGCATCCGAGGACCAGTAGACAAAGTGCTTCGAAAGTCTGCATTCTAGACATTATGAGTAAACTTACTGTCATTTTAATTATCTAGGGTGGTTTTTAGATGCTTTCATGAATTCTATGGAAAAAAGAATTTAAAAAGGTAAATTTTCATGTTTTATGAATAAATGAGTTTCAATGAAATTAATTTATAAATTATTTTGGCATTAATAATGATTTTGAAAAATAGAGTACACGGAGACTGTTAATTGTGGCAATTTGATTGTTTAAATTGACTGGCTTATGATAAATCGAGCATGATTGGCTAGTTGGCAATTGTATTGAAATGCGAATTGTTTGGTTGCTGTGAAAAACTGCGAATTACAAAATTGTCATATCATGTTATTGAGTTTTATTATATGGTGGATTATATATTAATTAATCACTGCAGTAGGGGGTTTCTGTGGACCAGCCTTTTAGAGGGGCACGGTAAACCCCATTATATTCTTACCTTGAACGGAAAGGCGCGTAGGGTATCTCCTGGGGTAAAGCTTAGGGTTCACTTCACGCCAAACCACCACGTGAAGGGGAACTCTGCTAACGCCAAGGAACGGCTATGTTTTCAAAACAAAAACATGATTTATGTGAAATGTGAATTTTAATAGCCTTGGCGGTCTCAATAGGATGCCTCGACCAAGGTGTCCTCGAGAATGGATTTATGGCACAAGCCTAGATTTTTATGAGATTCATAAGCCTTTTTACGTATTTTGAACGAGATGTGTTCTAATTGTATAACCCAGTTTATGATGATTTACTTTATTGTCTCCATGTACTTAACTCTAGATGTTTATGATGATGTTTGTTTACTCATTGAGATTTTATAATCTCACCACCCTCATTTCCACCAATTTCAGGTTCAGTATAGACTGTAGATAGCTAATATCATCGAGGACTACAGTGGGATCTGCATTTTCCAAACCGTAGGTTCACAGTCCTCTTTACTTTTGTTTATTCGGGGGCACTCTTGTTATTGTAAATTAAATTAAATATTTTGACTTACTGTATTTAAGTATGTATAAATTTATTTAGCTTTTACGCTATAAAAATTATTCACGTATAACTCTATAAATATTGTTTTATAAGAAAATAGAATATTTTACTTAATATTTCTTTTATTTTCTTATTATATTCAAATAACCATAATTTCATTTTAAATGAAGATTTTAGACTTTTAAACTCATTTTGAATATGAATTATGTGTTTTGTACTTGTATATTACGTTTTAGCCAGTTTCGAAATTTTTGAGAAAAATGACCAAAATACTCCTGTGAGACGAAAAATTAATATTTTATTTGTTTAAAGTTGGAAACAGCTTAAAATCTTTTAGAACACGATATTTGACAATAGTTGCTCACAAGGGAACAGAGAAACTAATAGTAAAGCCTTGCGAGGTTTTGGGTTGACATTTCGGGCAATAAGTGTCTACCGGGACATCGCGACGGTTGTCACGGGCTCGAGGGGAGTACTAGGTCGTGACATTAACTATTTCCATAAATAGATAATTGTTGTTACATAATGTCATCAAAATTTGATAAAGTTCAATTATGGCATCGACAATTCACAAACCATAAAGATAAAAACTTTAAAAAAAATGCAATATTCAATATTCGATATATATGATATGTATGAATCACAATCATATATATATATGATATAGCAATCATATTCGATATAAAAAAACTAATAAATCAACATAAAATTAAAGCATCTCTACATACAATGCAATCACAACTCAACAATTTCTTATATATACAATCACACCCAAACTGGACAACAACTTAAGTCGAGGAAAAATTAAGCAAAAAATCCAAAATAAACAAGACAAAAAAAAACACAAAAAGCCAAAAATAAAGCCAGAAACAGAGACAACGTCTCACCAATCAATTCCCATGAAAACAAAAACCTTAAGTCTTGAAAAGAACCACAGAAAATTGACCCAGCCGTCACATCCAAATCGAAGACAAACTCAAGCTAAGAGAAAGAAGTAAACAGAAAACCCAAAATAAATAAAGAGAAAAAGAAACAAAAAGGCTGAAGAAAGAAAACATCTCACCAATCATTCCCATGAAATCTAAAAACCTAGACCGCGAAAAGAATCACTGAAAATTGACCAAACCCGGTTATGACACCAAAATCAAACACTAACTCAAGTCAAGAGTTAGGAGGATAGTTTTGATCAAAGTAACCCAGAGGTTAATCTCAAAGATTCCACCAAAACAATGAACACCAGTAAAATAATTAATAAGATATAGACTAATAAAAACAGCACCTTAATGAAATAAGCTAAAATACATGTTTGAGAAATAAGCTAAAATGAAATCAAACATCAAAAGCATAATGAAGGTGACCAACCTTGACCCGAATCTTGTCGAAGATCTGAAATTTTTTTGCTGCCTCACTTTTTCTTGATTCCAACAGAAATGGAGTGATAAAGTGATCTAATTCCTCTCTTTCTTTTCTTCTTTCTTTCTCTTCTCTAGAATTATCCGAATTTTTCTTAGAAAATATCTTTAATCTTCTATGGTAAGCCAAAGCTAGGTGCTTCAAGAAGCCTATGGAACCTGAACATGAGAGGGAAAGGAGACCACAGGTGATTGATAGAAGACAGGTTAAAACAACTAAAAACCCAAAAGGCCTTTACTTGAGACCATCAAATAACCCTAGTATCTAAATTAATTACCGAATCAAATACCTTTTACCTGCAAAGCCCAAAATATCCCTCTAAAAATCCCAAAAGACTAACACAAATGTTAACATCTAGATCCCCCATGTACATGAGATTCATTATATAGTAGATAGATTGGCAATTAAGGGTGAGCAAAACCAAACCAAATCGAATAACTGAACCGAATTAAACTGAGTTCGGTTAGATCAGATCGATTAGTTTGGAGTTCGGTTAGTTCGATTCGGTTATTTCGGTTAATGAAATTATTTCGGTTCGGTTTCGATTGGAGAAATTGCTAACCGAACTAATCGAACCTAAAAAGGGTAGTTTGGAAATTTCCCCTTAAAAATTCCTAAACTTAAAAACCTAATTCTTTTGGCCCTTAGTTTCTGCCTACTGCTACTGCCCGACTGCTGTTTTCCCTTGCCTTCCATCTCTATTCTCACGGTCTCACTCTTGACTTTTGATTTCTGCTTGACTGCTTCTGCCGAGTGTCGACTACCGATCAATCACTACTTTCAACTTCTGTCGATTGTCGATCACTACCATCTCCACTCTCACGGTCTCACCATTTCTGGTTCCTACTTCTGCCGCTGTCGGCTGTCGGTCACTGCCATTCTTGCTTCAGCTTTTCGGGCCTTCCCACATCAAGTTATTGGTAAGTTTTTTTGGGTTTATACAAATACTATTCATTGAATTTAAGCTAGCTATTGTATTGGAAAATTGTTGATTCTAAAACCAAATTTATGGTCAGCTTTTTTTCCCTTTCAAAGGTCCACGCAGCCACACACAAAAGGCATCTTTGGGTTTTAGCATTAGCAAGCTAGTTGTTGCCACAATAAAGATGCAAAAGAACCTAAACTACCTAAAGAGAATTCCTTTTCCAGCTTAGTAAACTGTTATAAAATGGTTTTAAAGTATATGAATAATTGGTCTCTAAACTCCAAAGTGTTGGCAACTCATATCTAATCCAACATAGTTTCTGCACAATTTAAAGAGTTTTTCATACGGTCTAAGTGATGCTGGATGCTTGTTTCCTCGAATAAATTAATATTCTCTCCCTCCTTTTGTTTTTTTTTCCCCATAATTGTCAAAAGAATTTGTTGAGAAATGAGATGAAAATTTTCAACTTGGATTATGATTGCTTCAAAAAGTTATGTTTGAATAAGAATCTAATATGCTTTTCTATCCTTTTGCCTTTTGCTGAATACGGCATCTGTCACTTGTTAAATATGAATTATCACACTTTCACAATATAAAAGGAAAATACCTTCTGTTGAAGTAGACGAGATTCAAACCTTTGTGAGGAAACCATTGTCTTGAAAAGAGGTCAAGTCTCAAATTTCAAATGATTTTGTTTAATAACTATAAGTATAATCCTTCTATTCTCATTACTACTTTGATGATCTAGGAGTATATTCAGCCTAATTGCTGGAATCAGTTTGTCATGTCTATTGATTATATTGCAATAATGACAGCTAGCTTTTGCTCTTCATTTGCAAATTGTTTGTTAATCTAATCTCCATAATTCATTAAAGCATCCAAACAACCTCTTAATTACGTATTGTTAAATCCCATCTATTTAATCCCAAAAAACAAATCAAAATTTGTTTGTAAGCTACATCTGCCAAGTTGGGAGCTGGGGTTTGATTAAATAAATACTCTTAAAAAAGGTTGGAACAATTCTATGATATATCTTAATGTTCAAAGGTGTAAACCTCTTTGTAACTTGTATACCTCCTTCCAAATTCCTAAGCAATGCATGTACACCTTGGTCAAAGTCTGAGATAGAAATTATCTTTTATCTATTTATAGCTACCGTCTTTATCATCTTTACACCTATTCATTCCATCCAAAACTAAAAGAGGTATTCTCTTAAATTTAATTATTTTTAATGCTCATTAATGCTTCGTTCCTCTTATCCGATAATACTCCAAATCCAATCCTTTTGACAATATTTTTTCAATTGGTATTTTTTTAATCTGCTTTTTATTTGTTATAAAATATGATCAATAGAAAAAAAAGACTAGATATTGATCAACAGAAAAGAAAAAAGTGGAACATATATTAAATGATTATATTTGCACATGTATTTTTAATATGTGCTATTAGTGATAGATTCTTTAGTAGATTTTTCATTCTTGAATAACATATTTGCTAATTAATTAATTCTTTTTGAGTGATAGGTTGAAGATTTAAATGGCAAGTGAAAGTGATAATCCAGCTCCTACTCCTAGTGATGCTGCTACGCAGTCTGCTCCTCCTATTGGCATGCCGTCATCCTCACCAACACTAACTACACAACAAACTATAATCTCCACTAATGAGAATGATGCTGTCAATTCTAAGAAACGGAAAGCACTTCCACCGAGGTTAGAAGTTTGGAAACACTTCACCAGATTCGTCAATGATCAAGGTGAACAACTAATGACAGCATTTCTTTGATAGTTTGATTGCATCATTTTCAGTGCTGTAAACCTCAGAGGTTGGAGGAGTAAAGCAACTCTTGCCTCTTGTAGCCTTGGATGTCAACTACTGCCACATTGTGCATCGATGGATCATAATTGAAAACTGCATAAAAATAAGCCCAAGTCAGTTACATAAAATGAACTGAAAAAAATTACAGTGCATTAATAATTAGTACGTACTCTAGATAATAATAATTAATCACTTAAGCTCTATCACTTAGATTTCTTTTATTATCACTTAGATAATAATAAAAGTTCATTAATGATTTTAATGAACTGAGTTTAATATTTTAGGTTTATTTATCTGTTTGCAGATAATGCTGGTGTCATTGTCAATCTAAAGGGAGAAATGAAAGGCAGACCAACTTATCTCTTCAATCTATTTTGATATTTTCAATTACATAATAGTGCTTGTTTTGAATTATGAAGTCAAATGCAAAAATTTTGTTCTGCTGTTTAGGTTGTTTTGGGTGGTTTTTGTATGAAGTTCATTTAATGGTTTGGTTCTCTTGCTCTTGCAATGTCAGATGTGAAATCAAGTCACTAGTGTAGAAATTTTCCTGCAAATTTGTTGCTGCCGAATCTAAATTATGAAAAAGAGACCATTCACTGATTTTGTAAAGATTTTCTTTTCTATTCTTCCAAGTTATCATAGAACCTAAGAAATATTAGTTATCTTTTTTAGAAGGATGGTTTCCCAAACATGACTTGAGAGATGATTTTTTGTCTGTGATTGTTGTTGCCTTCAGTGTAGTGGAATTACCTTTTTTTTAGGCTATTTATGTCAATGCCTTTATTATTGATTTGCGGTTCACGAGCATAAATTGATTTGTTGTTAGATTTGATATTTGAAACTTATTTGGGTTCATTGATTTGGTATTCTCAGGATCTGCTATCACTGGTCCCATTGGAAAGAAGTGTGCCAATCTGTGGCCTAGAATTGCAAGTGTTGCCAATGCTATTGTCTGAAAAAGTTCATGGTTTTGTTTATGATTGTAGTTTTAATGTTATCTTTCTATTATTATTAACTTTATTCTATTGGGTTTAATATGGAGGGAAACATCAAGATTTCTTATCAAAAACGAACTTTATTCTCACAACCACTCCAAAGTCCTTTTCCAATGCTCTTTTTATGTATTTTTGGAAGTCAAAGTTGCTTCCCTCTGCAAAATATGCCTAAAAATTCAGAAGGCAAACAAGAATTAGAAAAAAAATGATTAAGTTCAGTTTCGGTTAGTTCGATTAGCTCTTCACTTCAATTCGATTTCGGTTAGTTTCATAGATGAGTTCGGTTAGTTCGGTTACTGGATATCCGGTAACCGAACTAACTGAACTACCCGTTTGCACAGCCCTATTGGCAATTACACCAATAGTAAGTTTTTTCTTTATAGCAACTATTTCCCATTATTTTGGCAAAAGTCACCAGCATCTTCTTAAACCTCAACAAGGTTCTGAATGAAGTAACAACAACCTCCACTCTCTAAGGGTGTGTTTGGTTTACAAAAGGAAATAGGGTGAGAATAGACTAACCATTTCATAGAAATAAAATAAGAGATGAATTATTATTTTGTTTGGTTCATGAAAATAGAATAAAACAAAATTTGCTATTATGAATTATTCTAATGTTTGATTAGTAGGAATAGTTTTAGAAATAGCTAAGAAATAATTGATAAATGATAAATGATAAAAAAAATGCCCTTTATTGTAATATTTAATTTTTAAATTAAAATATTTATTATTTTAACAATTTATTAAACATGTTAATAAATTGTTACTTAAATTTTAATATCATTGTGCATTTTAATTAATAGAATATTAATAATTTATATTTCATTTAAAATATTAATGATTTATAATTAAATCATTAATATCATTATTTTATTACTTTTTAAAAAATATATTTTTTATTTATTTTTGTTTTTAAAATTTCAAAATATTAATTTTTTATAATTTATATTTAAAACTTAAACTTTTTATTTTAAATTCATTTTAATTTTTTCTTTTTATTTTTTTTTTCTCATCGACCAAATGTAAAGAGCATCAATATGCGATCTCTATGACCAGATCTAGTTGAAGAGCACCAAATTGACACCCCCCAAGACTGGATTTGGCAAGCTAGATCTGACTGTGGGATTTCCCTATAGAGGAAGCTCTAGATCCAATGCTTCTCGCGATCAGATCTAGCCAAAGAGCATTGGATTTGGTTAGGGAGCGTCGAATCAGCACTTGTTGTGGCCTAATTTGACCGTGGTAAATCAGTTTCGCCCTTTGTCGCCATCCATCGTTGTCATTGTCTGTCCTCCTTAGCGGAGAAAATTTAATGAGAGGAAGAGAGAGGCAGTTAGATAAAAAGAGAAACAAATTATAAAAAATGAATAAATTACATTTTATATGATATAGTAATTTTTAAAATTAATAAAAAGTATTTTTATTTATTAATATTTTTACTCTATTCCTTATTTTACAAAATAACCAATATGGAGTCTCAATAATGATAATTCCAAAAACTATCATTCCTCTCAATTAAATAAAGAATTATTTAATGGCTATTCTTCGAACCAAACATCTTCCTATTTCGCAGCAACGGTTTTTGCCAAATGGCATGTCTAGTTCTGCTCAGGTGTGTACGCGATAAACTGCAGATTCAGTCAGGACTCTTGATTGGCTAAAAATATCCTCTTACCGCCTGTTAAATGCGTATTGATACAATTAGTGCACTCCTCGTCAAAACCAAGCAAATTATGAAGAACGAACAAGAGTTTGGGCCAGGCTAATGGCAACGCCCAATATTCATGGGGCTAGCCTATATGCCGATACAAGCAAAACTTTAGTAAATACCTGGGACTTATAAATTTATTGTGATTAAAATGTTTGAGACATTAAGCTTTAACCATGTGCTGCATTGTTAATTTCCGATATTCATTCACGTGTACTTCGCATCTGATTCAAAGTTACTAATATTATATTACACACCACAGAACTCGAAAAACTCTTATTTGTGACATTTAAATTCAAAAGGTCATTTATTTATTTGATGATTTTTTATTATTATGTGCACGTGAAATGAAATTTAAATAACATAGAATTGCTTACCTTAAAAATCAAATCTCCTAGCAGCATAAACCGATTCAATACCATCAATTCTCAGCTTCCTTTAATTCATAGTTTTTCTAAATGTCTTGCTTCAGAATAACTCCTTATCTTTGATTTGTAAAAAAAAAAAAAAAAAAACTATATTCTTTCATTATATCTACATAAACTCTTAATTCAAAATGAAAAGTTAATGACAGGTCAAACCAAATGTTAATTGGTATTTTTTTTTTCATATGGTATATGACTTGTCTTGATGATGCAATCATTAGCAACCAAGGTATACATATATATTTTTTTTTTTTTTGTTTTCCTTTTCACACTCACCATGTTCCATGAGATGGAGTTTTAGGACACAGTCACCTTAGCTGTCACACAATTACACTATTAAACCATGTAATATGACATATGAATAGAAATTGTCAGTTATCATTAAATCGTTAATTTTTCATTATAGATTAAGAGATTGTATGAACAAAATAGAAAAATAAAGAGTTTTTCTAATAAAAATCAAAAGATAAAAGTTTTTTTTTTTTGGTACAACGAAAATATACGAGTTCAAAGTATAAATTTTTATATTTTAAGAATATTTTTATTATTTAAACCTAAATTATTTCTAATTTTAATATTTTAACCAATTGAACCAGCTCATTCTCTCCCATTGCCCTTTTTAATATTTTTTTCAAAAAAATTGTAGATGGAAAATAAATCCATTAAATAATTGTAGGAAAATAAACCTATGTGCAGAGCTCCAATGAAATAAATTTATGTTATTTATTGGTTTTAAAATATTATTATTTTATATTTAATAATAAACTAGTAACAGGCTGGGCCGGGCCAAGTGAACTGAGCTTGAATTTCCAAAGTGTCAATCGGACTGTTGGATAAAAATTGGCAAGCCATACCAATTGGAAATACAGCAAAATCAAAGTCAAAGATTTATAATTTGGGCTTGAATCTTGATAACAGCGGGCCTTTGTTCGTTTGTGTGTTTTTTATAATTCTTCGCGGTTAAGATAACCGACGAACAGCCTGTTCATATAAAGGAAGGCCCCTCCGTTTCAATGTTGAACGGAATTGCAGTGTTAGAAGGAAATAAAACAGAGAGGGGGGAAGAAGAAGAGATCATTAACCCCTCTATTACTTCTTGTTTCTTTTGATTTGCTTGAGGTTTTCTTTTCATTCTTAACATACACTTAACACTGTTGAAACCATTTATTCTAAAGGAAAAACCTTTTTTTTTTACGTGTTTGATTGTTTTTGGTGATATAAATCAAATTCTTTGTTCATATGATCTGACCATTCGTTTACGAATCAAAAGTACCGAATTCGGGATTTTGGGTAGTCGGGGTTTGAGCAAATACGAGTAGAAACGATGTCGTATGCTTACCTTTTCAAGTATATTATCATTGGAGATACAGGTACGATTCCTTTCGTAGTTTCCTAAGTTGCTAGTATATTTTTATTTTGAATTTTGATATCTGGGTCGTTCTTATATGTTTTTTTCTTTTAATGTCTCTTTACATGTTTAATTTGCTGTTTTGACTCTTTCTTTATATCTCATTCAAGGCCTTTTTAAAAAAGAAAAAAAAAAGTCTTTATGGGTTTGATTCCGTAAGCAACATCAAGTTTTGAATTTGCTAGGAATTTAAAGCTTTACTGAAGGATTTTTTTTTCATTAACACTGTCAATTTCTAAGCTTGTCATTGCCAATTAAAGAAGTAAAGGGTGCATTGTCACCAGCTGTATAATTTGGTGAGGACCTTGATTCCTATGACTTTTTTTAAGATGAAAAATGTTTAGAGGATCTAGTATGGAGTAATGCCTATATTAAGCATGATATTGTGTTAGCATTGCAAATGCTGAGACAACGAAGACTGAAATTGCTTTCCAATGAAGCTAGCTACATTAAGCACTTTGGCATATGATACTCTATTTGGCCATTTTTGCAAGATTACTTTCCCAAGGATGTAATGCCTCTATTCGAGAATTTGAAAGTGTATTTTATGTGCTTCTAATATTGTTATGTTCTTTTTGTTTGTACAGGGGTTGGAAAATCATGTCTTCTTTTGCAATTTACCGACAAACGATTTCAGCCTGTTCATGATTTAACCATTGGTGTTGAATTTGGAGCCAGAATGATCACTATTGAAAACAAACCGATAAAGCTTCAAATATGGGACACGGTTGGTTTTTTCTTGTTTTTAGTTTAAAGTTATGTTCTATGTAATGTGTGTTTTTGTGCAGTTGGACTTATATTGGTCAATCTAAGCTGCTACATTGCACAGGAATTCCCTAACATAGTATCAAAATAGGATGTCAAAGGTTCAAATTGTCTATCCTGTGAATTTATGGTATTTCTGGGAGGTCTGAGTGCAATTATGTGGAAGCTAGGCTTTCAGGCAAGCACCTGAAGGGCTGTGTTAAGATAAATGGATCTTAGTTTTACCCTAATACCAAATAATTAGAATACTTAAATGTTTGAGGAACATGTGTTCATATTTAATACCATGTATGTAGGACTCATTAATTTTGTAATGGAAAAAGGATAGGCTTTATCATGCTTTGAAGTAGGATAATAAGTTTAGCTGCTCTAGAATTTTATATGCTCTAGCAAAATTTCCTTGATGATGCCAAAATTAATTGTGATGTGTTCCCCTCAGTGGTTGCTATTTCTACCACTGTTAAATACTAATGAAACCCTTGCTTAAGCCATTTAAAATTTAAAGCATGTTCGTTTCAGTTGTGGCTGCTGAATTTTTCTTTGTTTTCAGGCGGGTCAAGAGTCATTCAGATCCATTACACGGTCTTATTACCGAGGGGCTGCTGGTGCACTTCTGGTTTATGATATCACTAGGTATTCTTTCTTTCAGAACTTTTGAGTTATGACAATGAAGTTACTTAACTTCTAGGCAACCCACCTTTTCTTTTGTATATTCTTCTACATGACTATATTACTCATTGAAGCAATTTTCCATGGTCTGTTGGGTGCAATTTAAGCTTGTAATTGTCTTACTACTAATGTTAATACTTTGGAGGGCATTGGTGTGAAAATTGTTTTCAATGTTATAATAAAGTTCAAATTGTAGCTCCATTGCCTAGGAGTTTGTAGATTTTTGCTGTTATCTATATATATATATATATATATATATGTTGTTTGCTTATTTGCTTAATAGAAGAACATTGCAATTTATGGATTGAATTATTTAAATGGATATTAGAATTTTAGCCTACCAGTTTCGGAACTCTATTCTTGATTGTGTAATTCTCAAACACATTGCAATATTTTTACTATGTGATTGCTGGCAATGTTGTTTGAACCAAAATTGGCCTTTGATATAGATATTGTTTTCTAGGAGAAAGAGAACTTTGTTGCTGTCATTCGCCATCTAATTCTCTTTAATGCTGCACTAATCAAGGATTCTCTTTTAGTATGAAGATTTCTTTAGTACATTAATAATATTCATGATACTGCATTTTGTATACACAATAAGTATATAACTGAATGAAGTTGTCTGGATGGATCAAATATGTATGCCTATGCTGTTGATAAATAAATTTATATGATCAAAATTCAGGAGGGAGACTTTCAATCACTTGGCTAGCTGGTTGGAGGATGCAAGGCAGCATGCAAATGCAAACATGACAGTAATGCTTATTGGCAACAAGTGTGATTTGGCTCATAGAAGAGCAGTGAGCACAGAGGAAGGCGAGCAGTTTGCCAAGGAACATGGGCTGATATTCATGGAGGCCTCAGCAAAAACAGCTCAAAATGTTGAAGAGGTGATAATAACTTCTTTGATCTTTATATGTCCTATTTGATATTTATTCTCAAAAATTTTTTAACTAAAAATTATTGCAGGCATTTATAAGCTCAGCTGCAAAAATTTACAAGAAAATACAGGACGGCATTATTGACATATCTAATGAGGTTAGCTTTGTCTGCTTATATTTACCCTACAATTTCTACCATCTCTTTGTATCAAACTATTGTGTTCAATTCACCAATTTCTGTCCCTTCATCCTTCCCTTTCTCTCTTTCTGTTTTGTATTTAATACGGCAAAAGTTATATCAAATTTTGGCATCTGGTTATTTAGCTCATATTTGAATATTATCTTTATCCTCAACTCTCACTCCTACCTTTCCCCTTTTTACACAAAAGAAAAATTTATAGTGCAATTTCAGTCCCCTTCCCTTAATTTTTCTCTTTTCTCACTTTCTCTTTCCAGCTTCTATTTTTTAACTAATGCCCCTGTGTACACAAGGGTTTGAGAGGCCAATAAATTGTTTATTATATTAGACAATATTTATGTCTGTCTGCATATTTAATTTCTGAGAAATTGGCTTGCAGTTGTTGTGATATTTAATAAGATTTAAATCAGAGAGGTAAATATAATTAGAATTAAATAAATCACATGCTTTTTAAGTTTTTAGGGTAGTGCTCAATGCAAAAATTTAGGAATTATCTCTATCTCAACTTAATAAGAAATTGTTGGGTCTTGAAGAATGTTAGTTGTTTCTAAGGCAGCATTATGGAATGGTTGAATACTTGAATTATCAACCTTCTTGTCCTATGTTTGCAGTCCTATGGCATAAAAATTGGACATGAAGCCATCGCAGCATCATCAGGAGGTCGAGATGCGACAGCTTCTCAGGCAGGTGGCTGCTGCGGCTGAAAATTAGGTTCTCTTTCCAAGTTGAAATATTTTGTGCATTTGATTGTGAATTTATAGGTTTGTTGTCCTTTTGCTGTTGGATACTCCATCATGTTTTTTTTACAATAATCTTCCACAGGTTACTAATAGATATAATTATTTCTTATTGCTTAAGTTTCTTTCGAAAGAAACCATCAGCTCCCTCTCCCCTCTTCTTTTTCCGCCCGCCATTGGTACTGCAATGAATTTTGTTCTTCCATTTTTCTTTCCTCAAATATAACAAGTCTTGGACTCAAAGAACCATTGGTCTGAGTCCATACGCATGCACACCATATTCGTGAGTTATCCCTTTATTGTGAAAAACCTTTTATGGCATCATCCAATGCAACTTATAGGCAATGGAGACCCTACAGGTTAGTCCATAGAGACTTAGACCAAACACAGAAACTCAAGTTCAACCATGTAACATTAAACTTTCAAAACAATATCCAGTTGAAGCAAATAATTAAACCATGACAGGATACTGTTTTCGATATAATCCGACGGTTGTAAGAATGATAAAGCTTGCAACGGAGACTACAATCGCCATCCCTGGAAATTTATAGTCACCCTGTTCTATGTCTGCAGCATCTGCTAGAGACATTTGCCTAGATTTTCTTTCTCTCAGAAAAATTAAAGTGAATGCAACTCTGTTAACTGATTGTTTAACTAGACTCTCCCCTAAAATTTTCTTGCGATGGAACTTAGTTACATTTATAGAACAGGCAACTAGGGAAAAACTAAGAAGGATTCTTCCTATATTTCAAGCTGGTTGTTCCCTTCAATTCTCCTCTAGCATACTCCGATAGCAAAGTACATGATACTGCAAAAACTGACACAGGCAAATTGCAGAAGGCAATTAGCGACCTCGGCCACGGCCACGTCCGCGCCCCCGACCCCGACCACGTACCAAAGGCCTCCCTGAATTGATGGGTAAATTAGTAGAAATGAGTAAGATGCATAGAAAATTATAGTCTGCTGGGAACAAAGGAACGGAAGAGTGAAATATACAAATACCAGCAGCTGGCTTCTTAGGCTTAACCCTTGGTGTCTCCTCCACAAGCAAAGTTTCCAAATTCAAGCTGTCAGGAAGAATATAATAACGAATGTTGTTCCCCCTCACACTCAGATGGTCAAGGGTAACTGGGTTTTTTCCCTTAAGCGTTAGTTTCACTGTCTTCAAATGTGTATTCATGCTAACATCAACCCCTATAAGATTGCAGCAAAAGCAACTTTTCAGACGGTGCATTTGACTTTCCAGAAAACAGTAAAACAGGGATAACAAAGGAGCAGTAGTCTCCAAGTCATGTCGAAATTTTCAGTAGTCTTGCCAAAACTTCCATTTCCACTTATCATCTTACCAGGAAGAATTGAAATGAAAACTGAAAGAATAAGAATAATTTACAACAAAAAACTTTAAGAAAAAAAAAAAAAAAAGCAGCATAGGTAAGATCATATGCAACTACAATAAAAAAGGCTAATTCTTGGCATTGAATACTAGATCCAATAAAGCAAAAATTCCAACTGCATGCTTCACAAAGTGCATGGAAAGGAAAAAAAAAAAAAAAGGTACACATGGGTCCATTATTATGGGTGATAAATTTCACGTGGATCCCTTAATATTGGTAATTGACAGTCCAGCCTAAAGTGTACATTTCTAACTACTTGTTATTCACCCCTTTACATCTCTTCAGACTCTCCTCACACCAATTAATTAGAATTAGATTTTTCTAGGTTTGTAGATTAGTGAACCAATTAAAAGCTTCATCCGACAACCCAAAAGCCCAAAACAAATTTGTTCCAATGATTGCCTTAAAGTAGTTTGGTTTTTGTTCCTCTAGAAAAATTGGTTTGGTTTTTAAGGTACCCTTAAACCGTATTTGAAACCAAGAGTGAAAACTCGAGATTTGTTCATCTATTCTGGAGTTGTTCTTCTATGATAAGCATTCTGTTGTTGTGCTTCCCTTGTTAGGGTTAAAGTTTTTTAATTCTAGGACTCCATTAGGATTTGAAGATTTCAACCCTAGTAAAAAATGGTTCTATCGTTGCTATTAGGGTTAAGATGTGGGTTCAGGTTATAACCCAAAACACAAACCCTAACCCTAACTCTAATTGAATCAAATTTGGGGATTTAAAGGCTGGTAAGTAACTTATGGCATTAGGGTTAAGGTTATATAACTCAAAAATCAAATCCTAACCCTAATCAATTCAAATTTAGGGATAAAGTTTGAGTTCAAACCCAAAACCCATATTAATTCGAATTTGGGAATTTAGGATTACAGTTCAAAACTCAAATTCTTTTGTGAAGTTAGTGGTCCTCGTGTGCACAAAGGGTTTTGTGAAAATAGTGGTCCTAAGGGATTTGATGTAAATGCACCATATTTATGGTGAATAACAACATAAAGAAACTGAAAATAAAGAAATTGAATATAAATAATTTTGAAATACATATATATTGCTCTTCACCATATAAATATAGTGCATTTACCTTAGATTCCTTAGTGCACATAAAAACTACTACTTTCACAAAATTCTCTTTGTTCACATAAAAACCACTAGCTTCACAAAAGAATCTTGAGAACCACTATCAACGGGTCCAAACTCAATGTCAAGAATCAAAACATCATATAAAAATATTCCTATCTCAAGATAAAGTAGGAGACTTTTGATCTTAAAAGTCTATCTATCCAAACAGAGGGATGCATGAACCATCCTCTCACACTCATTACCTTTGCAGTATACCCTATATCTTGTTTTCTCATTCTTGGCCCCATACAACTCAATCCCTTTCAAAATCATCAAACCTATCATCACCTCCCTTAAGCGATGAACAATGTTGAATAAGATGTTCTTAGCTAGTCTTACCTTCCCTCTCTCATCAAGAGCGTAAGAGATGCTATAAGTGACATATCAATAGATATACCCTCCTTACCAAAGTCGATGCTTGTTTGGTTACCTTTCTCCACACCACTACCAATATTAGACAGTCCATCATTATCACCATCTTCCTCAACATTCTCCCAAGAATTGCCTCGAGACAAACTTACATCTTCTTCACTCTTTGACTTAGGCATCCAGTCTATATTCTCACTGGACAAATCCATTCCCTCTGACATATCTGTGTCCCTAGAATCACTACTTGATTCAATAATACCATACGCAACAACTGAAGTACCAGCATCAACACAACTAGAACTACCTTCCCCAACACTGCCTCTTCCATTCCTAACCCTAACCTTAACACCTATCCCAAATACCGCCAATTACTTAGCAAAGGTGAAATCCTCAAATTCGAATCAATTAGGGTTTTAAGTTCCCGAAGTCTCCAAATTCGAATCATTTAGGATAGAGGTTCAAGTTTGGGTTCAGTTCGAATCGATTAGGGTTAGCGTTCAAGGTTTGAACCCGAACCTAAACCCTAAATCCCCAAATTCAAATTGATCTAATACCACCAATTACTTACCAACCCCTAAATTGCCAAATTCATTTCAATTAAGGTTATGGTTAAGGTTTGGGTGCAAGGTTACAGCTCTAACCTTGGACCCACACCCTAATCCTAATCGGAATTGTAGAATTAAAAAACTCAACCCTAACCACAAAAGAACAACACCAGAATCGATGCAAATAGATGAACAAACCTTGTGTTTTCACTCTCAATTTTAAATACGGTTCAAAAGTATCTAAAAACCAAACCAATTTAAGACAGTCGATGGAACAAATTTGTTTTGAGCTTTTTGACTGTCGGATGAAGCTTTTAATCGGTTCACTAATTTGAGAACCTAGAAAAACCCTACCCCTATTCGATTGGCATGAGGAAAGGATAAAAAGATGTAAAGGGGTGAACATTAGGTAGTGAGGAGTGCTTAGGCTTCCAAATGACGTGATTAGGTCATATTTATACGAGAGGCATTTTAGTCATTTCATATTATCCATTAACGCCGTTTACACTTTTGGGAGGGGCTGTCTATTACCAATACTGATGGACCGTGTGGAATTAGAGACAAAACCTAAGAGGTAGGGGTAATTTATTTATTTATTTTTTTACTCATACTTTGATAATTACCCAAAATAAGCTGATAAAATCTAGGATATAGACCGGATTGGGATGTTTTTAAACTACATTGCTGGTGTATAGCATAATAATCTCTTAGACAATGTACTATTTATTTGAAATTAAGGGCAAACAGTAATAAATACAAATCTTAACAACGAAAACCACAGAAAAGAAGAAGAAAACAAAAACAGAAAAGGCATATTATATAGTTATATATATGTTCATTTATTTAGGGAAAAACCCAAATGAGAATAATGAATATTGTAACTGTAAATTGTAAACAATAAAAGTAGACAGAGAGAGGAACCTGTGATAGTGCCATGGACGACAGTTCCGTTTTTGAGCTCGATGGAGACAGTCTCGTTGTTTAACTTCATTAAAAACCTAAATTTTTCCATCATTTATAGACATTAATCGAAATTTAAAGAAAAAGAGAGGGAATATTGCTTGTTATTTGAAGTTAAAAAGTGGAAAACTGTCAAAAGAAGAAGAAACGAAGAAAGGAAGGAAGATAGGAGTATTACCGTACGAGCTTCATGGTGAAATGGTTTGAGCAGAGCAAGAGAGTAAAGCTCCAGAGTCAAGCGCCAATGATGCAAAAGCAAAAGTGCAAGACGGTCTTCCCCTTTGGAGACTAGAGAACTTTGCATCGGCAGTGGATCGGATTCAAGGCTGAATCTGACTCTACTTCGGTGGGTCGCAAGTTCATTTGGGCCAAAGATAGCTTGGCCCAAGACTGCTAATTTCTTCTCTTTTTTTTTTTTTCTTTCTTTTATTCCATGTTGCGTCGCAGTCGCCCTATTCTTAATCTCTTTTCAATATTGTATATGGTTTACAGAATGATGTTTAGACGAAAAATTATTTCAAGAAAGATGGGAATAGTCATTACCAATTCTCTTAAAATGAAAAGCGATGTTACTTTTCATATTATTGGTATTTTTTTTCTTAACCAAATGGAAAGGACACATTTACATCAACTCATACACTCAATCAAGTGAAATTCATAAAATTGAAAATAATAATAATAAGAGAAAATGATAATTTTTTTCAATGGCAAGAGAAAATGATAATTAAATATAATGTACAACCATTTGATAAAAAAATCATTAATATTGAAAAAATTTATGTTGATACACATCGAACATGCCCACATGATCAAATTCATATAATGTTTTTCCCTTTTTTGTTATTAATTTTTTTCATGAGTTTAAAAGCAATTGTAACTAACACTTAGGTAGTGTTTGGTACTTTATAATATAACATGATTACAAGTAATATAATTGCAAAGAAGATAATATTATAGTGTTTGATATATAAACAAAGTAATGATTAAAATACTAGAAAGATAATATTACAGCGTTTGATTTACAAATACTTTGTCGATAATGTAATGTCAATTTTTAGAATTATCCTTATTCATTAAAATACAAATTTAATATAATTGTATTTTTTATTATTAATCTATGTATAATATTATCTCTTAAATATATTTTTAATATCATATATTTTATTTTTATTATAATTTTATAATTTTATTTTCATTACTTAATATAATTTTTTATATTATTCATTTTTTTTATTTTTTTAAAAGCTAATATAAATTTTATTAACAAACTATTGAGAATAATAAAAAGACATACTCGAAATCTATATAAAAAAATTATAAAATTATAAAATTTTTATATTCTATTTAAAAATAAAATAAAATATTTTTAATAAAGTAACAAAGTTGAAAGATAAAAATGTCTTTAATAATATTACAAAGTGTAATACAATCTGATTACATTGGTTTTGGACTACAATCACATATCCATTTATTGTAAGGTGATTGCAATGACAATCTTACATTACACTGATTTGTTACAAAACAAGCACTGCAATGTAATTTAATTGGATACATTGTAAAGAATGTGTTCCCACTTCTTTTATACCAAACGCTATCTTATGTTAAGCTTAACTTTGACTTAATAATTTTTAATTGCAAAGGATGATCAATAATTAAAGTTTTAGATATTCAACTTCAACTCTTCCCTAATTTGAGAAAAAACGATAGGAAAAAAAAGTATTGCTTTCAATTTTAATTATGAAGCATTTTTACTACCTATAAATATATAAAAGGCAATTATTGAGTTTAGAAAGTGGTGATTGGGAAGGTCAAATTTGGATTTAGTCACTTCAAATGAATTATTTTGGATGAAAAAATTTGAATTAGTTTTAATTTAAGTTATTTTGAATTCGAGTCATTTAAATTTAACATTAAAATCATTTACATTGAATTCAAAATTGTTAATCTTTTAAAATTAAATTATATAAATTGTTTATTTGAAATTTTTTTAGATTACTTTTTTCAGATGGTTCGGATTTAGGTAATTTGCCATTTAAGTCAATGTGAGATTTTTTATTTGTTGGGGAAGAGCAAAGGGTTTGATTATAGTGTTTTTTTTTTCTTTTTAATTTTGATTATTAAGTCAAATTATAAATTAAGGAATAAAGAGGTTGAAATTATTAAAAAGAAGGAGGAGTTAATATGATAGAGTTAAGGGTTGAATAATTACCTTAACCTTAGCAATAAAGGGCCAGGGGATCTTTTCAAACTAGTGGGGGGGTTGTGTCATTGTCTAGTTAACATCATTCTAATTATTATTGTTTTTAAATACAACATCAAATAGCTTCTCCGAGAACAACGGTTGGAATAAATTGATATGAATGGCAACTTTGAATCAAAGATCTGAAAGGCCAAGGAATGTGTATATCAGCATCAGCAACGCTGAACCAAGAGGAGTGGCCCACCAACTTCAATTCCAAGTTGAATGCAAAAAGCCCCCCTTTGTGTCATTTAACGCCAGCTATTTCTGATCCGCTTTGGCCCCCACCGCACCATATTGCTCGTCGCTATTCCTAATTCCACTAAAGCAACCTGCTCATGGATGACCCCACGTGTCACGACCCCACCTCAACTAAGCCAAAGCCGTTCCCGTTCCATCCTAATTTAAGCTTTTATTCAATTTATTATTAGTATAGTTAGCTAAATATACAATAAAATCTTTATAAATTAATATTTTTAAGATCATAAAATTTATTAATTTATACATTAATTAATAAAAAATAATTTATCAAGGTAATTTTTATTATTTTTTAAAATATTAAATTTAATACGTGTATTGTGTATTATAATTATACGAATATTATCTAATTATCGAATTAAAAATTATCATTATTCGAGACAAGCAAATTATTAATAACGTCATAGGAAACAAGAAAGAAGATAAAGTTGAAAATGATAGTTCTGTACTAAAACTTATCTAGCACATAGATGAACTCAAAGCAATAATTACATTGTATCATAAGCAAAGAGAATAGCTAATAAGGGCCTCACCCTTTCAAAAGTGTTAAAATTTTATAATTTTCCTTTATTTTTTTTTAAATTTTATAGTTTTGTCCTTACTTTTTTAAATCTTAAAATTTTGCTTCTTTAAATATTAAACTTCTAATATAATTGTTTCATAGACATTGTTTTCGCCCCCAATATAAAATCTTGACTTCGCCACTACATTGCATAATTTTCTCTTACAATACAAGAACATAACATTTGAGCTTTTTAATGCATTAAGAAAAGTTAGAGATAAAGTACAAGGAGACATCAATTTTAAGAGGAAACAAATAATATTAAAGTCATATTTTACAAAGACCTGTTGGTCCCTAGGTATGTGCTAGCAAGGGATGAATAGCATTTTCTAAATGTCACTAAACTTAAAACTTGTTAAAGGTAGATGATGAAAAGTTGAGGACCAAATGGAAGAATGATTTAAAGGAGAATGAAATGAAGAAATTAAAAAAGATAGACAATGCATAAAGATTTACAGTGGTTCAGTCTTTTGATCTACATCCATTGTCTTGATATTCCAATCAAGGATGTTCAAATCAATTTACTAGAATTAGTGGATTTTTCAAGCATTCACCAAACTTTTACAATGGCTTTTTATAGGCTCAACCACAACATTTCAATAATAATTTTTCAAGAGATCAACCAAAACCCAAAATCTAACTTTCCTAAGGCTGAGCAAAAACCTACAATAATAACCAAGCTAACTTAAGTTTGATTAATCCCCATAGAGTGCCTCGCACATTTTAAGTAATCAAGGAGTATAAATTTGAAAGTGTACTTATGATCACTAAGCTGATCTAAATAGTACAAGATGAGGTGCTAAAAACTATTACAAATATTGGAGTCGAACACAAAAAGAATTGAGTGGATTTTTGTTATTTTTGGGTTTTTTTGTTTTTAAAAACATCTCATGTCTTTCTTAGTCGTTGGAGATGTCTTTTATACTAGAAAAATTAACTCTTATGAAAGTTGACAGCTTCTGACCGTTAGAAACAGTTTAGAATCCTTTATAACTATTAGTTTGTCTGTGGACATTCAAATTCAAATTTTTTTGCTAGTGTGCTTTTAGCTGGTTAACTATACTTCTTAGTCGATTAAGTCTTCTTTATCTTGCCATTTGCTTTACTATGTTAATCGATTAAGAAATGTTTTAACCGATTAATAGTTTACTGTTTCTAAAGTAACCAACTTTAGCAACTTTTCTTTGTTTGACTAATTCTTCTCTTAGTTTGTTAATGTTGATCTTCCATTGCCCTTAAAAAGATATGAGATATGTTAGTCACTCGAGACTTCTTGAATTGTTTTTCACAAATTTGATTGTCTTCCCTTTGCATCTTCACTTTTGGATTTTAACTAATTAACTCCATTGGTTAACCGACTAAAAGGTTTCTGCTTATAACCCAGTTTGTGACCCCTTATTTTGGTGAGTTTTAATGTTTGCTTTCAAGCGATTATTTCATTAAGTGACATACATTTTTATCCTGAACGTTCAAGTAGTATTGTTAGACATTAACGAATGGGAATGTTTTGTTATCATTAAAAACTCATTGAGTCAATAAGACTTTTTAATTGAGTCATGTATATATATATATATATAATATTTTGATATCTAAGGAGATTGTTAATTTATATATCAAGTGGGTCTTATATATATATTTTAAATATATTATTTTATAAAATTAATGAATTATTAATTTATCACATTGATCCCAAATTGGCACAAGTGTTTAATGCAATATTATCATATTAACAACCATCTCTTTCACCTAACATATTGTAATACAAATGATAAGATAACATTAACTATTCATTTTTGTGTATTTATGCATCCATCTATTATTATACTTAAATATGGATGTAAATCTTACTTTCATTTGATCTAACAAGTTAATTATCTTATCATTTCTAGGTGTCATATGGCTTTTATTTATCAATAAATCTCATTTTTAAAGTCTTTAAGTTTTTTTTTAAAGAAAAATTTGAGGTAAAAGAATTTCAATCTTATTCTTTAAATAAAAAAAATCAGAAACTAATAATTAAACTAAATATTCCGATACGCTATACTTATATTATAAAATTTTTCATGTATATCAGATAAAAAGAATGATTGACAGATCAAAATTATAATTTCATTCAATAGATTATTATTTTAATAATAATCACAAGCGAAGAAAAAATCTAGTAAAGTCACATGTCCGAGGGAGAGCAATTAAGTAATTATAAATATACGTGATTCATGCGCCCTTTCCGTTACTTTTTCATACGTACTCTAAACATTTCTAATCTTCCTTTTGTGTTTTTATTTATTTTTCCTTCTTTTATTATTTTATTATTACCCAAACTGAAAAAACAAAGTCACGTAAATGGACGGTGGCAAAGAGCTGTGGTCTATGATTATGACCACGTGACCGTTGTGTACTTGTGAAATGACATCCACCCAATTATTCTTCACAAACTCCCAGATTTTCTTCCCCTACAAAAACCAATTAAATCATTACGAAATCCCCAAAACACCCTTATGCCTTTCCAGATCTGAAGCAAGACCAATCCCCCGCCAAATGGCAACCAATCCCCCCAAGGTCCGGCGCGTAATTTTACCTAAACAATAATGGCAAATTGTTCCAAGGTCCCATCAATCTCAGATCCTTCTGCCCCTTAAAAATGTCAGTCCGCACTCTCCACTCTCTAGAGTAAAATAGCAAGATACAATGGCGAGCATGGCTGCGATCGGTGCTTTGAGGTTGCCTTCTACCACGTCCTGCAATGCTTCTTCCAGTTCTTCGAGCTGTAAATCCGCGGCTCCTCGGAGCTTGTCCTTCTCGGCTTCTGCTCTTTCTGGTGACAAGGTTGTTTCCAAAACGGTTACTGGTTCCCGCCAAACGGAACGCACTCCTTCAATCGTTTCGCCCAAAGCCGTTTCGGATTCCAAGAATTCGCAGACATGTCTTGACCCCGACGCTAGTCGAGTAAGTTTCAGTTTATCTCTCTGGTTTCTCTGAAATCTTTGGTCTGATTGGAGACAATGCGTTTCGATTGCTCAAATAACTGAAATATGCGCAAAAGCCAAAGCTTTTTCTACTTTTTGACGGGAATTTGATTGGTTTTGGCAGAGTGTTTTGGGAATTATTTTGGGAGGTGGAGCAGGGACAAGGCTTTACCCACTAACAAAGAAGAGAGCAAAGCCAGCTGTTCCATTAGGAGCAAATTATAGGCTAATTGATATTCCTGTTAGCAATTGCTTGAACAGTAACATATCGAAAATCTATGTTCTGACTCAATTCAATTCTGCTTCTCTCAATCGCCACCTTTCCCGTGCATATGCTAGTAACATGGGTGGTTACAAGAACGAAGGGTTCGTCGAAGTTCTCGCTGCTCAGCAGAGTCCTGAGAACCCAAACTGGTTCCAGGTTAGGTGCTATAAAAATGGGTTTTAAATTGTTTATGTCCTTTTGCGTCTTTTGATTTGCAAAAGTTTGATTTTGAATGAACAGGGGACAGCGGATGCGGTGAGGCAGTATTTGTGGTTGTTTGAGGAGCATAATGTTTTGGAATTCTTGGTTCTTGCTGGAGACCATTTGTATAGAATGGATTATGAAAGGTTTATTCAGGCGCATAGAGAGACTGATGCTGATATCACTGTAGCTGCATTGCCGATGGATGAAAAACGGGCCTCTGCTTTTGGTCTAATGAAGATTGATGAAGAAGGGCGTATAATTGAATTTGCTGAGAAACCCAAAGGGGACCAACTGAAAGCTATGCAGGTAGAAATTCTCCTTCAAATGAAATTTTCACACGAAGTATTGATGTTGTAACTTATGAGCTGTTATTTATTCTGGTTCTAATTTGTTTGTTATGATTTTAGGTTGATACGACAATTTTAGGTCTGGACGATCAGAGAGCAAAAGAGATGCCTTACATTGCTAGTATGGGTATATATGTTGTCAGCAAAGACGTGATGTTGAATCTTCTTCGAGAGAAGTTTCCGGGTGCCAATGATTTTGGAAGTGAAGTCATTCCAGGTGCTACCTCCATTGGGATGAGGGTAAGTATTACATTGCCTCATCCCTCCCTTTGAATCACTATTACCATTAACAGAATGAACCACTGTTCATTGATATATGAGCATTTTGTGTGGGTCCATTATTTCTATATTCATCAAGCTACTTTGCGGGGAGTCAAGCTACTTATGAGCTACTTGAGCTTGCTCAATAAGCATTAAAGCTTGAGTTGTGCACTATCAAGCCAAGCTCAAACTCGAGTCACTTGAGTAACAAGTGGAGCCGAGTACGAGCTTTGTAATACTCAACTTGAGTGGCTCGTGAGCTTTATCGAACTTTTGAAATGTTATTAATATTTAATATTTTATTTATGTACAAATAAAAAATTATATTTATTTACATATTTTCAACTTTTATTTGAGTTTTAACTTCAAGCTTGAGCTCGAGTTTTGAGCTCCTTACTCCAGCTGATGATAATTGAGCCTAATCGGTTGAGATTGTACAAAAATTAAAGCTTAATCAAGTTCAAGTTGGGCTCAAGCCTCAAGTTATTTAATTGAGCAGAGCTCAAGCTTGGCACTATATTGGCTTGGCTTTTTTACACCATTTAGTTGGCTCGTAAGCTTTATTGAACTTTTGAATTGTTATTAATACTAATATTTTATTCGTATACAAAAAATATTATATTTATTTGCATATTTTCAAGTTTTATTTGAGTATTGAGTTCAAGCTCAAGCACGGGTTTCAAGTTCCTTACTCAAGTTGATGATAATTGAGCCTAATAAAGTTGAGCTTGAGTGCAAAAATTAAAGCTCGATCGAGTTTAAGCAGGGCTTGAGCCTCAAGGTTTTTAATCGAGCCAAGCTTGAGCCTGGCATTGTATTGGATTGGCTTGTTTACACCCTTAGTTGGCATATGCAATAAGAAGTAGAAGAATTTGGAGATTGGATGATGTGTTGTCTCTTTTCTGGTTATGAACAGTTCTGAAAATAAGATAGTTTCCAAGATGTAAATCATTCATATTGTGAATAGTTTGAGTGTAATTGTACTTCCATTCATGAAGCATGTCGTATACTTAACAAAATTTATTTTGTCTGCTGGATTGAAGCTCTAGTGTTACAATTTCCATACATGATGGGTGCCTTTATGTTCCCACTTGACTCTTTCCTTCTTTACATTACCCATAATTACTTATTTTAGAGTTTTAATCAATTGTTAACCTATGAAGGTGCAAGCTTACTTGTATGATGGCTACTGGGAGGACATTGGTACCATTGAGGCATTTTATAATGCAAATCTAGGAATTACCAAAAAGCCAGTGCCAGATTTCAGGTGGTTCTAGTTCATCAATGCATTATATTGTGACCAGCTTGAGGATAATTTTGATTTACATTTGTGATTTTGAACTTTCTTCACAGCTTCTATGATCGTTCATCTCCAATCTACACCCAGCCTCGGTATCTGCCTCCATCCAAAATGCTTGATGCTGATGTCACGGACAGTGTTATTGGTGAGGGTTGTGTTATTAAGGTGAGTTATTTGGAGGATAAGTTTATACTCAGCTTAGTTTTCTGGTTAGAAATGATTTCTGATACTCACTTGCTAATTAGACAACTTATGCGAGTTAATCCCCTGGGTATTTTGGTTGATTGCAGAACTGTAAAATTCACCATTCCGTTGTTGGTCTGCGATCTTGCATTTCAGAGGGTGCAATCATAGAAGATACCTTGCTGATGGGAGCTGATTATTATGAGGTATTATGCCCTGAAAAGTATTTAGGTTTATTTTTTCTTCTTTTTTCTATTTCTTATGACATATATGATTTGCATCCATAATAATTTTATTTCCTCACCATCTTCCTCCAGACTGATGCTGACAGGAGGTTTCTGGCTGCAAAGGGTAGTGTTCCAATCGGTATTGGAAAGAATTCTCACATCAAGAGAGCAATTATTGATAAGAATGCTCGAATTGGTGACAATGTGAAGGTTGGGCTTTTATTTTTACTATTAATTTACCATGATTTCTTTTATGGACGCAGCACATAAATTTTAGTTTTTAGTTTATTACCCTTTTCCTTGGAAGGAGATATGAGCTTCACTGATAATTGGCTAAAATGTCACCATAGTGCTGCTGGCTCTGCATGGAAGTTCAGCCCATAATAAAAATTTGTCTCCTCAGCCCCCTTCTCTTTTTCAGTATCCACTTTGGCATTGCTAGTTGCTTTTCTGATGGAATTGTTGGTGGTTAAATTCTTTCTCCAGTTAAAAGTTTCTCAAGGCAAGAGAACTTTTCAGTTGTCAATGGAATGAGAGCAAAAGACAAAAATTTTAATGCAATATTTTGTTATTGAGTGCATTGTACCGCTCATAAATGTGGAACTATTTATCTCTAACTCATAGGTATGTGTTTATAAATTCTCAAGCGTAAATGTTAACATTAGATGTTGCTATTTCAGATCATTAACAGCGACTGTGTGCAAGAAGCTGCAAGGGAGACGGATGGATATTTCATTAAGAGTGGGATTGTCACAGTAATCAAGGATGCCTTGATTCCAAGTGGAACTGTAATCTGAGAAAGTTACATGTTGATGCTAACTAGAGCTACGGTTCCGCTAGTTTTTCTTGAGAAAGTACTGCAATAGCATATTACTTTCACTTTCCTTCAGTTAATCTCTTTCTCGGATACGGTGTATATTTGAGGTAGTATAATGTACTAAATAGGGAGAGGACCTGCGAACGATGTGTAAAGGTTGTGTTCTGCTCAACTAAAAACTTTTGTCTATAGTTGTCTGCAATTTTAGGGTTTTAGCTGTGCAATTTTAAGGAAAGAGATAATACCTTTGGTTGCTTAGATAAGCCATTTTAATGCCGGTTTGGCATGGAGAAACCTTCCAAAGACTGTCTACTGGCATTTAATTCAGGAAAACATAGGACACTAATCTGATGGACTACAATGTAAAAACTGTATTATCAGAGATGAAGCATTATCAAATGCAAAATGCCCGCTGAGATATAATTTCATCAGATATCCTCTTCTAATAACAACTTTTAGCTCTTTGGCTTTGGAATCTCCAGAGAAAGATCTGAACTCCAAGTCATCCTCTCTCTGTCTATGTCGAATTAGTAATTGCTTCTTATTCCAGTAAGTCAAGTATTCATGCTTATGTATTTGCGAAGTCAATTCTTCGCATGGAACCTTGAAATAGACAATATACTACAATTTACGCAATCAACGAGGATGAGAACAACAAATGTAGTATTACCCAAACACATAAATGTTGTGCTTAGTAAGACTAACAAAACAACGAGCAACAAGCAGAGCAAATGAAAAAAAAGAAAAAAACGCAACAAAAAAAATCTTAAGAGGAAGTGGCTTCAGACTTGAACGGTATAGAATACTAGTGTTACGACTTCCTGTTATTCAGAGCCAAATATAGAAGGGCATATCTAGATCCAGAAGGGAAAGAAATATTGTTAATGCCTCTCATCTGCAAGCGGAAAAACCATCGATAGCCCATGATCTTGATGCGGATCTGTTGGCAGTTACCACTTAATACTCGTGTCATGGGATTAGTGTACATTAGCAGGAGCACGTACTTTAGAACGTTTATAACTTAGTGCTGAACTATTGGCAACAAAATGGTAACACTAACGATATGGTAATCAAAGGGATTCTCGTGTTCATACCTTTCTTAGAATTGTAAGATCGTTAGCCCCAAAGATGGGATGAGAGAATGTAAGACCTACGAAATAGTCAAGGAGTTGGTTTGCACACTCAAATCATGGAGTTAGCCAGAAGGTGGAGTTTGTACTAGTATACTGGTCTATGTTTTCGATTCAATAGATATGTTTATTAAGTGGAAAAAGACTTATATTTATATATGTAAGACCCATCTCATTTCTTATTTATTTGTGATACGTGACATTTTATTTTATCTAATTGTATAACGTTTTTGTTGTACTAACTCTTTGCTTATAAAAGAGAAAGACCCTTACACTGGTCTGAGTCTATCTCGATTTTTGTATTTCTTATGAGATTCCATAGAAATAAAAATTTATATTTGTTTTGATACCACTTGTTACCGGTTCACATTTTCAACTTAAAAGATATGTTTGTTAAGTGAAAGATGATCTATATTTATATATCTAAGACTCACTCTATATCTCACTAATGTGTGTTTTGTGACACTAGTGTGTAGCACTGAGAGAGCTCTGTATTCATTGTGGTACACGCATGTAGTGTTTCTCGACAAGGTGCACAAATAGGTTGCCTTCGTTAAGGAGCAAAATGAGAATAAGGACTTGAGAGGAGAGATTCATTATGGTTATTTCGTAAGACAAGTTTGGACTTAGGCTCAAGCTTGGTGGTGGTTTCTCATGGAGCTTGGTGACCACAAGATAGGGTTGTAGGCATTGAAGAAGTTCTTTTAAAAAATGTTGGCTTAAAGAATGCAAAGTTAAAAGTGGATATTTGTTGGGTTTTATGTCTTAATTCTTATGCCCATTTAGTGTCTTTTATTTTCATGTCCAATATAGTTTTGGGGTTTGCCTAAAGTTAATATAAAAAGGTTCTTTTTGGGATTTGGTTTTGTAGACACCATAAAGAAAGTGAAAAACAAAAGAAATTCTGGGAGAGTGACAGGAGATAAAAGATCGGATGTAAGTATGTTTGGAGTGAACTTATGTTAGGACAAGCCAGCGGATGAATTAGAAGTGTAACGGAAAATTAAAACTTTTATCCCAAATAAGATCATGCTTTGATTGTTTAATGCAAATTATTCTAACTATTTGATAGAAAACTTTTAACCTTTGTGCCTTTCATGTCGATATCAAGAGACCACAACAATTTGTGATTCAAAAACTTCTCCCACCAAGTTAGAGTTGTTAAAAACTGGAAGCTATCCACTTGTTCAACTTCTAATGTTGATCACGTATCTGAACATTTGATTTATTGACTGGTGCATGATCCTCTGTCTAAAAAATAAGGTTCGAATCTCCCTTGCCTCTAGAGGAAAGTTAGAGTATTTTCAAAAGGGGGTCAAATAGAAAGAGACATTAAACAGTTAAAGAAAACTTTATATATAATTCAATTATCGCTCATATAAAAATTTAAATAAAATTAAAAAAATATTGGACATATAAAAAATGTAAATTAACAGTAATGATGGTGTCATTTATATATATAATTGAATGGAATTATAAAAGGAGCCTTTCTCATTCTTTACGTGTAAGAGTGGAAAAGAAAACAATTTTTCAAACTCAAATAATTTTTCTTTTTACTTTAAGTGTTCAAGCTCGCCTCTTCTTTTCTATTACCTCTTAAATTACTAATTAATATATTAGGTTGTTCGATAGAATTATTGAGATATAATACTTTATGACAGGTTATTAGGTTAAATTGTTAAGATATAATATATTATGATAAGCTTAGATTTAGTATCTATTTGACCTAGTTTATTTTAAATCTATCTACTTTTTAAAAGTAAAAGCTGAGCCAAACAGTATTTTATGAAAAACTCCTAAAAAAAGTAATTTTTTGTAAAGAACAAAAATTAAAAAAAACTCAAAATAAGAGCTTTCTCTTCTCTCTCTCTCTCTTTTTTTTTTTTAAACATGCTAGCTTTTTAGGAGAGTTATTTTTTTTCAAAAAGATCTTCTCTCAAAACATACACATCCCTATCGAACTCCCTCTTTTCCCCCTTTTCCACAAATCATCCGTTTATGGTTTTTTTTTTGTTCTTATAAAAATTAAGAGAAAAGAAAATCTGAAATTCAAAACTGCTTTCAAGTATTATTTCTTCTTTTTCTTTCTGTTTTGTTTTTCATTTTATTTTCTATCATTTTTTTTGCTTTGAAAATTCTCTTTATTGTTTGATATTTCTCAGTTTATTGTTTGATGTGACAATTACGTGATGTTTATTTGTTTTTAACTTCTTTCTGGTGTATATAGTATTTGTTGATTATTATTGAAATAATTAGTCAAATAGATCAATGGTTGTTGAGATAAATTAGATGAAAATTAAAAAGTCAATATTTGTACTCGTTTGTGGTAACTCAGTTTTAAAGAATTTTTTCTTTTAGGTATACGAATAGGTTGCATTACAAGAAAATTGAAATAGACTTTAATTCCTTTGGTAATAGGAATTGCAAAATCCTTGAACTTCTTTGAGCTAACAGTACCCAACAGATGATATGACACTATTTGACAAAATAAATAGCCTATTAAAAAATGAGAAAAAAATATAAAAGCTAAAACCTTTTTATTTATGGAGGAGAACTTTATTGGTAAAGACGTCTAGACGTTAATAGACTTGTATGGAATTAGCGTTGATGATTTCAATAGAAAAATTGGTTGCCAAATCAATGGCTAAACATGATTTTCTTGATCGAGTTGTATCCATTATTAATACCACTTTGGATTCTCTTCCTTGTATTTAACATCAATTTTGTTTAGTTCCAAAAGTCATAAATTCAAGCCAATCTTTAAAAAATAACAAAAAATATTTTTTTATATTCTTCTTTTATCTTTCATCAATTCATAATATTATAGGAAAAATTATATTTTTTTCACACTCATCCTTTTTTATTTGATTCAATTTTTTTCTTGATTTTAAATACCCTTTATAGTAATTTTAATAAAAAATTTTATCTATAAAAAAGATGTTATAAAAAAATAAATTTACCAAACAGTGTTAGCTTAATTTTAAAAGCTATTATTTTTCATAAGAGCTTTATAATAGCTTTTAAGCTAAAAAAAAACCAGGCCAAACATTCTTTCATATTAAAACTTAATGAGTTTAGATTAGTAGACTCACTTTTATTTTTATTTTTTCAATTTGATAGACTTAACATATTAGTTTAGAATTTATTTGTCTAGCTTAACTAGCAATATGCTAATCATAATGACTGTAATTTTATCAAACAATTTGAAGAATAAAACTAATTATTAAATAAAATTTTTTTTGAAAGCCATTAAAAATATATATGATAAATAAAATTATATTGAAAAAAACATAATTATTTCATTCTATCAATTTGTATGTATGCCCTTGTTATTTAAAGTTTGCAACATACATGCTAGAATACATTAGTTATTTTGAATAAAAAATGATATATTGATAAAATTCTAAACAACATTGTAAAACTGAAACTTATATTTGAGAATTATATAATAATTTATTTATTTTTAAAGATTAAAATTATAGAAAATAAAATTCACATAATTGAAAAAAGAAGAACATGACAAGTAGAACATAGAATCTACATGTGACATAATAAAAAAGAAAGAAAAAAATATGATTAATGGTTTGTAGAAATTGTAAAAGAAAATCTATAGAGACTTAGAACATATGAGAAAATAAAATAGAAATAAATAAATAAATAAAAATAATAATATAAATTAAAAGAAAAAATAAAAAAACTTTAAAATTAAGTCTAGTATATGAAATTATTTTGTTATTCTTTATTTGTATTAATTATTAAATAAAAAATCATTTTTGGGGGGGTTATTAAGAAAATTTATAAAAAAATTAAAAAAATTATATAAAACGAATATTTTTTAAAATTTTAACCCATCCCATAAGGATGCCTTTATGTCACAGTTCGTAGATCCATGACTAGTCTAGCCCGTATGGACTACCGAGCCAACCCACATGCAGTGGTCCATTAGCTGTTGCCTTAGCAGCCAAGCAAAGTATTCTAGGGTAGCTGGAATACTTTTCAAAAATAAAATTTTCCTTGTTGATTACTTGCTCATTAAGGAGACATAGTTTTAGGACTTTACTTTTCTTGTACTCTAAAGAAGTCTAGGTTAGATACATCCATATTTACTTTTACTTGCACATCAAGTTTAGGTTAAGTAGGCTATCATAAATAGTACTCTTAGGAGTCATTATAATACAAACAAATCAAGTTTGCCGAATTAAGCAATTTACTTTGTGCTTAGATTTTAGATATTTTGTTTTTCTCTCATTGAAGTAATAATAATTATTTATTCTCCACAATCTCTTTTTTCATATTTATTTACTTTACATTTTCACGTCGATCATCAAGAAACTTCGTTTAGACTTGCTTAGTCTTACGAACACGAGACTATAGTACTGCACCTCGTGATAGTTGGTATCAAAGCAACGCTTTTCAGAACTATGTATCACATGATTTGAGGATTGAGAGAGAGAATGACATCAATTGGTGACCAGACCACATCCCGCTTGAATGCCTTGGTTCAAGATAGTGTATACGTTGCAGACAGGGAAACTATGCACACACATGCTGCGAAGCGTTATGAGTATGAGGACATCTTGCAAGCATTGGATAATCGCGTACCTTGCAGTGAGATGATATCAATCACGAGGCGTGGGGCAACTTCGAATAGGTCGAAGACAACATCAAGCAGCTGGGGTCTAATAGCGATGAGCTTCGCAAAAGATGGCACAACACGGTGGATTTGTAAATTCACCACGATGTGGGGTAATATGAATTGATGGTAGACAAGCACTAGGAAGAAGTGTTCCATGACTTCCTTACGGGGCAAAATAAATTTGATTCATTAAGTTTTGACACTACTTACGCGTCAAGCTCAAATTCTGTGTGTCACAAATGGAAACACTACACATATAGGAGCTGTGTACTTAGATGACACTAGCCAACTATGAGCTAGTAATTCATACGACAAAACACATTCTAACTTTGAAGTGTTCTCAAGATAGTTGGAGAAAAATTACCTCAAACACACCCACAACGCTTATGGGGAACTTGATGAAGACTTGTGGTGGAAAGAAACTGCAAGGCAACGAGGGCGTTGTTAAATCAAGTGGGGGAGAAGGTAATGGTCCGTAGATCCGTGACTAGTCCAGCCCTGTATAGATTGCCAAGCTAGTCTCATGCAAGGGTCCATCAGCTGTTGCTTTGGCAGTTAAGCAAAGTATTCTAAGGCAGCTAGAATACTTTCCAAAAATAAAATTTTTCTTGTTGATTACTTGCTCATCAAAGAGGCATAGTTTTAGGACTTTACTTTTCTTGTACTTCAAGGAAGTCTAGGTTAGATATTTCCATATTTACTTTTACTTGCACACTAAGTTTAGGTCAAGTATGCTATTATAAATAGTACCCTTAGAAGCTATTGTAAGGCAATCAAATCGAGTTTGCTGAATCAAGCAATTTTCTTTATGCTTAGATCTTAGGTACTTTATTTTTCTCTTATTGGAGCAATAATACTTATTTATTCTCCCCAATCTCTTTCTTCATATTTATTTACTTTACGTTTTTGCGCCGAACATCAAGAAACCTCATTTAGTTTTGCTTAGTCTTACGAACACGAGACTAGCGTTGTACGAAACTTGGCTAAAGTTCCAAGCCCCTGACATTCAGCCCCTGCTTCCCCCAATTAAAAAAAAAAAAACTTTCTAATGTTGATCACATAAGATGCCAAGTCAAAAAACACCAAAGAAGATATGGAATTTACTTTTGTTATGAGTCTAGTGCTAGCTAGATAAAGGGACTCATGATTTCTCACTTCTCTAAGGAGGAAACCCAAAAGCACAAAGAGAAGGAGGAAAGGTATGCCGCCGGTTCACAAGGTTCGGTGGCAAAAGTCGACTTGTAGGGATTTAGCCTCTTACCAATTCTTAGGGTTTCAAAAGCCCTCGCCGATTCTCTGTTTCCTTCCTTTTTGTTTGGCTCTTAGGTTTGCTTAAAGTCAACTTATTAAGAATGCATTATTTGAATCTTATATATATAGGTTTTAACAATTATGTTAACTCTTATCCAATTTATATGGGACATGCATTGAGACCATTATCAAGAAATAGAAGACTGAAAGAAATCGGATGGAAAGGCTGATAGCCTGTGTGCTATATTCAAGCTGTATTTATTGTACAAAGATAAAGTTCCCATATCCCAATACAAGTGAGACATAATACAAGAAATATAATTTAAATCAAACTCAAGATAAATCTTCATCTCGAGCTGCAGTGGTGATGACTGATAAGTGATAACTTTATCTAGACTTGATTTGAAATCATTTTCCCTTCCAATATTTGTAAATGATGATAATAAGTGTATTAAAAAGTGCGGAATAAAAAGCAAAATGGAGAGGATCTAATGTTCTAAACCCATATGGTGCATGTTCACCATAGCAAGAGTCGACATATTTCATTAAGTATTCATGAGTAAAGTTATTTATGTTGCGGGTGATGGGACTGGCCGTTGTGGTGGTGCTAGGATTGGTGATTTCACAGTTGCTGCATATGGCTTCACCAGACTCCGACGGACTAGAGTACTTTCTGCAATTCTCGAATACAATAATATAGAATTAATAACCGAAAATAGCATCAATCAACAGGTTTAGACATCGAATCATGCTTGCCTAGCTAGTTCTGTAATTCAAGAGTCAGATATAATTCTTGATCTGGTATAAAAATTTCCCACCCAGAACAAGAGTTGAAAGCAAAAGTTCAGAGATCTTAATCAGTGTATACTACTTACACACACACACACACACACACACAATATAAACACATGGTTGAAGATAGTTTAAAGATGGAAGATTTGCACCCTGTATTGCTAAGAACCCTGAAATTCTTGCTTCTGCTAAAGGAGGGCATAAACTAACCGAGATCGATATATAAGCTACAAGCAAGGATAACGTAGCAGTATTCCTACGAGACCTGCACAATCTATAGTACTCCATATTCAACCTTCGCTAGCTACAAATTATAGACCAAACTACTAGCTAACAGCCTCCCTTGCTTCCGTCTAGCCATGGCAATGGAATTACACTGTTTATATAACAAGGGCAGCTACCCCATCCATTTCTTTTAATTTGTTAAAAAACTTTCTTATTTATTTAATTAATAAGGTTTATACACTTGAGATCGAGTAGCCTCTGATAAGGTAGAAGGCTGAATTTCATCTCTGAAGTGTTATGGTCAACAAAGCATTATTATATTTACAAGTCTTCATCACAATTTTCAACTAATTAAAGGACCACTCATGAGCAATCAGCTAGCTATGTTATACAGTCGTTTCATGGTTACATCTTACATAAAATTTAAAATGATCTGAAACCACTAAAATCTGTCCCTTTGTCACTTTTATGTTCAACCCTTGTATATATAAACCAAAACGCTAAAACCCTTGTTTTGATTCAATTCATTGTGCCTAGTGTGGCATTGGTTATATAACAATGGCCGACTTGTCCAGTTTTCTTAGCTGTCCATTTTAACTCTCTTCGGCTTAAACAAGGTTAATACACTTGAAAGTCCGTGCGCGAAGGAAGAGTTCTGAATTTCTCCTCTGAGATGTAGAAGATTTTGTCAACAAATTACGCTTGTAAATCTTCATTAAAAGTTTAAAACTCTGACTGAATTGACTTTGGTCTATATTGGTTTGGAATAGATTTATAAAATGATTTTAGGTAATTGTAGATACTAGATTTTGGTTAATACTGTTACGCTAAAGAATTACGTTACAATATAATGTTGTATAGAAAACAACCAGAACAAGTGAAGTACTACTTCACGCAGAATAAGTAAAACAAGTAGAACACTACTCCATATGAACAATTAATGCAAGTAGAACAACTACTTCGAATAGAATAACCATTTCACTTGGATGACAGTGAAAGTAACTCGGAATAAGTGGCAGAGTTCATGGGTTACTTTCATCTTGGGATGTTCCAGAGAGTTTGGTTTGGTGGCTCAGATATGGAGGTAGTTAAGAGGTCTCCTTCTTAACCCTTTCCTGAAGTACAAGTGTTTCACCCTCTTACCTTGTTCTCGTATACTTATTCATGTACAGCTTATTCTCTTATACCTATTCTCGTACAGCTTATTCTCTTGTACCTATTCTTGTACACCTCTTTTCTATTACCTTTACTTGAGAACAAGTCTTACTACATCCAATTACAGTAACGGTTACTTACATTAATATTCTTCATAATAATGTCATTCATTAGGCGCATTAAAGCCTATTCTTATGTAACCGTCACTTTTAACACTATATATAGAGCCTCACAATTCATTTGAGAGGACTCTTCTTGGCCCCTCCTAACACATTCTCAACTTGAGAGCTTCTCTCTCTAAATTCTCTCTCTAATTATCTTGTACTCTCTAAGTCTCTTTAAGTCTTTTCTTATTGTCTTCCACCTGCCACAACACTTAGTACTTCAGGAATTGCTTCAATCTTCCTCTCTGCCTCTTTTGACACATCCTTTTACTTATTTGCAACACTTCCTCTCCCTATCACAAGAACCCCCTTTACATTAATCATCAAATTAAATAAGTTATATGTTAGCAGTTGCGGAGGAAAATCTTTGATTCTAGTTTTTTTTTTTCTCTCTTTTATTATAATTAATTATTTTCCTAAGATGACCCTTAAGGCTTGAACTTAACAAATTATAAATTACGTGGACGAAGTCAATACTTCTAGGTTTCCAAATATATAATTATTTCAATGTTGAACACTTTCGAAACATGTGTTACGAGCATTTTAATCAATTATTCCTCGAGGCTCAACATTAACAAATTAAGAATTAAATGAAATATTTAAATTCAAGCTTCAAAATTATTAGTCAATTTTCAACCTTTTGCCGTTAATAAGGTGCGCTGTAGATAATTCGATATAGGTACATATTCTAAAATACAAAAATAGTTATGCACATATTCTCAAATACAAAAATACTTACAAGGTAGATTTTATTGTAGATTTTAAAGTAATAACTAAGTGTCAAGATTTGGACATGAGATTGTTTCACAATAAGAGAAAGTGAGATGTGAGGGATAGATAGATAGAAGGACAATTATCATTTATATAGATAGAGAATAAAGTTCTTAAACTCGACATATAATGTTAGAAGGTTAATAGGTATCCAATTAAGATATATTTATGAAAATTAATTAATTATTAATAGACATATGCCACTAGATAGAATTATAGATAACTACAAAGTGGTTGTTAAAGGTCAAATTTCCTGTTATGAAAATTAATAAAATTAATTAATTATGATGTTAAATTTTAAATTAGCATCCAACCTAAAATCAATTTAATCATAGGTGGAATGATTTTTTTTCCTTTTTTCTTTTCCTCAATTTCATTGAGGCTTGGTCATTCTCGTTTGCTTTGACCATATAACCCCAACAATTATTATTTTGAAAACGTAGTTACTATGTTATTTAGGGAGTTGTTATGACATTTAGATGACGATGATAGGATGGGTTTGATCATCCAAAATTCACTTTGATTATATAGTCCATGCAGTTATTATTTTATTTACGCTATATATATATATATATATATATATTTATATTTGAGTTAATACGACTTCTATTTGCACATTGATTGAATATATACACACACATGCTTTGTCCTGGTAATTTGTGCATGTTAATTTTTTTGTTGGTTAAAAATTTTAAATTTTGATCACTTTCTATTTTATATGTTTTCAAAAAACATAGGAAGTGGTGATGCAAATCTGGCACAAGTCCTTGCGATCAAAGAAGCCTATCTGATTTTCGCAGCCTCAGATGGGTGAATGACTATACTCTTATCATGGAAAGCGACTCTAAGCATGCGCTAAAATGGACAAATCATCCTGACTCCGCCCCATGGAGTATGAGAAAGTGGATTAATTGCACAGATTGAGAATCTTAAGTCTCGGGTAAAGGAGTGGAAAACTATGCTCATAATGAGAGAGGGAAACCAACTAGCTGACGCACTAGCCAAGGTGTTCATGACCACCTAAGCATCGAACTATTATTTCCGTTGGCCTGATGAAATGGCTCGGTACCAACATCCTGGTATGCTGTCTGAATGAAGGAGAACCAAGTTCCTTTCTTTATTTTTTTTAATGCTTTGGCGACTGTAAGCTGATTTTTTTTGTCTACGGCTTAGTCATTGAGTATTCCTGCCTAGTGTTCATGAGCTTGTCTGAATGATTCCGGGCCTGTTGTAAATGCCTTTTGTGGAATGCTTTGTTTTCAAGTTGTTTGTACAGAGTCGTGACACTGAATTTTGGTTCATATACGAATTTGTTTTATCCATCCGATGACATTTGGAGTTAGCTAAATAACAATATTCTTGGTTCGCGTTGACCCTATGTAAAAAATACGAGGAATCCCACTAAGTCTAAAGTATGGGATATTAAACTGCAGACAGATCGAGAATCAATTTTTCAGTACATAAAACTAAACGAGTAGAAAAAACTACATACAAAAACTACGCTGTTTTCATTGACCAGCCGCCCATATATATTGATATTACTCCATCATGATCAAAGAACGGTTCAAGTTCGATATTGTGGTGGTGGAAGCTGAGGGCTTGGTATTGCTGGTTTTGGAGGAATTCTTGTAGTGGCAGGTGGTTGATCTTGCTTCAGAAGCCGGCGGACTAGACTTGCTGACAATCATGTGTTCAAAGGCATAGGGTTAGTAACAGAAAATAGCATGAATATTGATCAAAAGACTGGTTCAAAAAGCATGCTCATCTAGTTGCTAGTTCCTATCTAACGAGTCAAAAGTCAAGATCTAGTATATATATTCCCCATTCTGAAGAAAATTTTATTCGGAAGCAAAAAATTCAGAGTTCTTCCTTTATGCTGTAAACATAGGGTTGGATACATCATATATTAGATAGTGCAAAGATGATGGTTAGCACCTTGGCTCACTGAGAACCCTGGAATTCTTGCTTCTGCTAAAAGAGGCCACGAACTCACTGAGATCAATACGTAAGCTAAAAGCAAAGCACATACAGCGCTACTCCTACGAGACCTGCACACTTAAAGTACTCCATGTTCACCTCTAGTGTACTGGCTAGAAGCCTCCTTCGCTTGGTGTTTATATAGTGGCAAGCTAGACAAAACGACGTAGCTCCTTCACAATGGCCCATTCAATTTTTTAGTTTTTTTTTTTTAATTCATTTTTAGTGCATTTCAATGGTCAAGCAATATATATTAGCAAATAGGGTTTGATTTGAGTTGATCTGTTTTGCAACTTGTATTTAGAAACAAAATTGAGCCTTTATATGATAGTAAAAATCCAATGATTCCAGGAATATTTTCCCCCATTTTCTATGGTAATTTCCTTGAGGCTTGACGTTAACAAATTCAAGATTGTAGAAAATGCTGAATAGGTCTATATTCTCAATGACCAACAATTTAAAAGTAATAACTACGGAGATTAACCCATGTATTGTTCCACGAACATTAATATAAATAGAAAAAAATCCATAAATAACTACAAAATTGTTGGTAAAGGTCAAATATGAGCTATGATCTTTAAGTAAGCGTAATATTTTTGGTTTGGAAATTATTAAAGGACCATATATAGCAAATAGGCTTTGATTTTGGTTTGGAAACTGTACATGTTCTAAAATATTTTGAAGTAACCATCAAAGGCTTTTAGGATAGTACTGGTTGCGAAAAGAAAGTTGACATACATTTATAATTCCAATAATTTTCTTGTCATTAGGACTTAAAGGCTTGATGTATATCTTGTTAACAAACTAACTAAAAATAACATGGAAGAAGTCAAATTCAACTCTTTCCAAAATTATAATAGCCAATGATAAATCGACCTTAATATTAAACACAAATGGTAGATTATGCCGAAAGAGTCCATGCATGAAATACAAAAATCTCCCTTAATATATTTTGAAAGTACACTTTGATCCCTTTTGTTTTAAAATGCATTATAGACCTCTGGACTTTTCATTACCATTATTCAATAGTTATTTACAAATATTAAAAGTAATAATTGTCCTCAATAACTGAAAAATAAAAAATACAAAGAATATTATAATTTAATTTAATTAAATAATAATTTTGACTTTTCATATTTGTAAATAACTATTTAACTAATAATAATGAAAAATCAAGGAAAGCAATAGTGTATTTTGAAATAAGTGGGGCAAAGTCTTAAACTAGTTAAGGAACATATAGATAATAATTATTGATATTCAAACGTAAGATTGTTCGAAGTAAAGAAAAAGTAATTAATATATATGATAGATATATAGAAGGATAGATACACTACAAATATATGACTTTTATCAATGAAAATTTATGTCAATAAAGGTTATGAATTCGTCGGTATTCTAAAATAGCAATGAAAAATTTTATCGATAAATCTTTAACAGAATATTTTGTTGGAATACTTAGTCGATAATGTTGGTCCCAAAAGGAGTGCTAGAGGAGGGGGGTGAATAGCACTTAAAAGGTAACTCTTGGAATTTAAAAATGTTTGAAAGATTTTGAGATGGATGGTTCAAGAACTTGAAAAAGTTAGTAAACACCTAGTCAAAAAAAGGTTAAGAGAAGTGGACAAAACTCAATATTTATAGTGGTTCGGTTCACTTGACCTACATTCATTACTTTGATATTCCCAATAAAAGATTTTAAATCCAACTTCACTAGAACTAGTGGAATTAACTACTTCCACCAAGCTTTTATACGGTGAGCTTATAACTTAAGCTCTAAACCCTTACAACAGACCTTAGAGTGCCTTGCACACTCTATTCAAACAAGAAATAAGAGAAAGATGATGTATAAATGATCACCTAACTAATTTGAGTAGTACAAGTTTAAGCTCAAATACTTTTACAAAGATAGGAGTGGAATACAAGTGCAAAGGAGAAGATTTTTGCTCTTTTTGCTCTCACGAACTCTTGGTATCTTCTTTTTTCTCTTTTTGATTGTTGGAGATCCTTTAAATACTTGAAAAACAACTTTTAGCCATTGGAGACAGATTTTGATTGTTAGAAATAGTTCTAAACCCATTCTAGTAGTTATTTTATCTTTTAGTGCTTAAATTCAAATGTGTTGGTAGTGAACCTTTAATCAGTTAAAGCTCACTTTAACTAATTAAGCCTTTTTTGTCTGATAGTTTTCTTCATTGTGTTAACCAGTTAAAAGGGACTCTAACCGATTAGGAACTTTTTGTTTTAAGACATTTTCAAGCACTATTTTCAATAGCCTTTTTTCAATTAATTAGTCTCCCTTTTAACTACTTGAACCTTCTCTCCCTTTATCCTTAATTGGTTAAAATATGCTTCAATGGATTAACAAATCTTCAAATTTGGATATCTTTATTTGGTGCTCTTTAACGGTCAATCATCAGTTTGAATTTGAATTTTGGCGATGTTAAGTGCTTCAAGTTTGAGCTTTAATCAATTAACTCCTTTGGTTAATCGATTAGCGAGCTTCTGTTTTCCTTTAAGCATCTTTTTAATCAGTTAAGTCTTGTGCTAACTAATTAAGACTTTTTTGTTTTGCCTTTTGTTGTTCAATTTTCTACCAACGCAAGTATACGTATTGAAAAGATAATATAATAATGAGTAGAGTATCGTTCCACAGAGAATTGTTTTAATTCCTATTGTTAAGTACTGAAATTGACACACCCTAATATTATCCAAACAATTAAAATTAGAATTGAAACTAATAAACTAATAAACTAAAAATAAAACTAATCTAAAATCTATTGGTAAATTTACTTTTTTAAATTCGAGTGACTACCAAACCTAAGATTAGGATGTCCCTCAATACTTCATCTAATTATTGTCTCTCTCTCTCTCTTAACTCAATTTAATGGATTAAGTTGCTAATATAGAGTCCTAAATTATTTATAAGTCTCAGTCGAGTTTCTCATAAAAATACCTCTCCTAATTAATTAACTATATGTCTATGCAAATTATATTAAAGAAAGATTCATTAAGTTCGTGCTCTAATTTAGGCTACATATGGCTTACAAGTGTATGTCTATCCTATATGCAAATCAAATCACCTAATCAACTAAGTATATTCGATCATATGCTATTTTGTTTAAGGTCTACCTAAATCTCCTTCATGAATGTTTAACTTAGGTTTTCAATTTAATCTAATTGGTGATTAGGCAACTAGAAGCATTAAGAACAGAATAAAATAAACAATTTAAATCCATCAAATAAGCAAAAGAGAGATAAATAAAATATACTACATATTGAGTTCAATCATAATATTAGATAAATAATTTAATTCCTCATCAAGTCACACATCATCATCAAATAAAGCTTAAACATTGAAACTAAACCAAGAAAAATAAAGAATAGAGAAACTCCAAGAGTGAAACTCTTGATCTCCGAATCTTCTTGAATCTTTCAATTTCTTTTCAGCTCCAATGAGATTTGTTTTGCAATGATTTTGTGGCTTGGATTTCAGCTGTCAATATGGTGTTTTGTTTTTTTCTCAAAGTCCTCCGAAAGGTTGTTTTAATAGGGCTTGGAAGTTAGGCCAAGTTGGATGAAGAAAGAAGTCAAATTTAACTGGAATTTCCTTATCAGACTATGTGGGTCGCAACTTTGCTCAATTAATTAATAGAAATTGTAATTGCTCCAAGATTGCTACAATATGTCTAGTTCGATAATATTTTTGACCACTTTTCACGAAGAATTGGATGACGTGTTAAATGTGAAAGTTGTAGATTTTTCTCTTATCTTTCCAACAGTCCAAGAATGGCTTAATTTAGAGCTCTGTAGAGAGAGTTATAACTAAAATATCGAAATATATATAGTGCAAGTCTGTACCTCAAAATTGCTCTCATTCTTCCATTAAAATTCTTCTTTCATCAAACACCTACAAAAGTACAAATAAATCAATAACAATCTATCTTAACCACATTAACACCAAATTAAGTACAAAATTAACTAAGATTAGATTGACTTACCTAAATTAACTAGTTTAAAATAATTAAATAAAACCTACTGATTATGCATTACTATAAGAATCACACTAAACTACTATCAAAATTAAGCCCAAATAACTCTATCTCATAAAGTTATCACCTTTGTAGAATGCCTAATTCTGCCTTAACTGATTAAGGCTCCATGTTAATTAGTTAACAACATTCTGTCTTCGCTAAGTTTTTTCCTCTTTTCTTGTCTTAATTGATTAACTTATCTTGTAATTGAGCAATCTTCTTGACTTGCTTTCAAACAACAACTCTATTAAGGAGTTCAAACTTTGTCCTGCACACGTAAGTGATATAGTTAGATATCAAAGAATGAGGAATGTTTTGTTATCATAAAAAATATATAGAGTCAACATTCTCCCTCTTTTCTTATGATGACAAAATACTCTTAGATTAAGAGTGTAATATCTATTGATACTTTATATCTATGTGCAGATGAGGGATTACTCACCCTTGATGTATGCTCCCCCTTAATATGTGCTCATAAAAATTTCAAGATTTTTCAATCAAAATATAAATATTTGTTATCCCATTAACCATTCATATGTAGAGATTTATGAACAATCATTCAATAATGAATATAAACATAAGAGCAGTCATTAAACATAGATGTATCATAACTAATCTAAAATTTGTTTAGAAACAAACATATAACAACAGAAAGAACACAGAATAAAAGATAAACAAGATAAACACATCAAATCTTATGCTGCTTCTCATCTATTTTTTCCCTTTTTTTGTCATCAACAAAAAAAGGTTTCCTATAGTTCATATTCCTCCTAATCAAAGTCAATAAAGGACTCATCTATGCCTAAGTCAGTGACTAAAGGTTGAACATTCGAAGGCTTTAGGACTTCTGGTTCAATGGAGGATATAACTTCAAGAGATGAAAGGGCAAGGTTAATAGATGACTGAGAATGTGACTCAGCTATTCTGGTAGAATTCCTTCTCTTAAAAAATTTGGTTTTGGTCGCTATCCTTTTTATACCCTTGCTTGGAGGTTTTTCTTGTATGGGTGTAGGTGCAATTGTCTTCTCCTTATCTTGATTTCTTCAAGTCCTAATGTTAGTGTTCTCTTCCTCTTTTTGTGTTAACTCAACCTCTTGTTCCATCCCAACATTTGCTTTTGCTTGCTTAGCTTGATGTTCTGTCACAAGCTGGTTAATGAAGTCAGACACAAGTATTTTTTCTAAAGTGGTGGGAGTTTCTATTATTGCTGTCCTTGCAACCTCAAGGGAGTTACCATCATTTTCCCTTTATTTTGTCTCAACTCCATTTTTTTTTGTTCAGCTACATTTTCTCTTGCTTGTCCATTAACCTTTTCTACTTTAAGCTCAGTTGCTGTCTCATCATTTGGATTATACTTATCAATTTCTAGTGCTTGATCTTTTTGAAGATTTACCTCAACATCTTCTTTTGCAACCTTAGCCTCAAAATCAGAAGCATGTACCTCAAATTCTTTTGTGGTACTTATCTCATCTGAGATTGTAGGAATCTCAATTACAATTTTACCTTTGGAAGGGGTGGTTGTAGGTGTTTCAGTATCTTTGTCCTTTTTTTTTTCTTTGAGGAAAAAAGTCTCAATATTTTGAAGTCTTTCTTTAATCCTCAAAATTATCTCTTCCATTTTTTTTCCTTTTCAGCTTGTTTAGTTAGTTTTCCATCTATCCTTATTAGAAGTTTAACATCATTTCATTAGAAATAGGAGGCTTATTTTCTCTTGAAAAAGGTGTGTAAGGGGTTTCAATGCTTGGTGTTACTGGTGTACTTTTAGGGAGTTTGATGCACTCCTTACTAGTAAGCTTATATCCCATTGTTTGCAGACTCACCAGAAATATTCGTTGATCCTTGCTTTTGGTTTAATCAGCTTAAAACCTGATGCTCCAGATATTTTTCTTCCTAAATAGTGAGGAGATAATGTTTCCATATGGTAGGTTAGCCTTATCACCCAAACATGTTCCCCTTTTTCTTTTTATCATGTATCTAGCCACATTTAGTGGGATTTCATTGATAGCAAATTTCATCAACTAGAGGTCCTAAGAGCATGTATTGGAATGAGCCTTGTAGCCACTTGAGATTGGATAAAGCTTAGTTCTAAAGTGGTAATTATATCATTCACATTGAATAATTAAAGGTTTTCATTCATCAATAAGACATCAATTATAAAGGTTATAAGTTATTGGATGAAGTCCATGAGATTAATATGCCTTGTAAGAGAATTGTAATGGGTTACAATTATGAGATCTTGTGCATCAAAGAATAATCTCTAAATGTTCCTGGTCAACATAACATTGAGACTGGACATCAATGAAGCTTAGAGATTGGTGCATTCTATGTTCCTTATTTAGGAAATAAGCCACCGATCTCATAATTTGAAGTATAGAAATACTTGAAACTAGAATGTAAGTGCTTGTTTCATGAACAAGTTCATTGAACATGATCCGACATGAGAAATGAATTTGGTATCTCATTTTAGTGTCTATGCAAATATTTCTCATGTGTTAGTCGTGTAATTACTCCTTAGACTTGAGACATCAGGTTGTTTTACATGTAGAGTGTTATATATTTGATCATATCTATACAAGTCCTATTAAGGATGCCAAAATAGGATATGGTTGGTTGTCACATGAAGCATCTGAAGGAAAATGAGTGGATAAGAAACAAGTCATCACCCCAAGTGATTTAGGGGATGTATCCTAACAATTCTTGGTTGATATTAGCTTGTTAAAATTTTTGGCCAAGGCGACTTGGAGATTATAAAAAGAGTTTTATAAGTTTCTATAAAGCTAATGATTTAACTTTAAGAATGAATATGAGGATCAATAAGAGTAGACACTATATCATGCTCTTATCATTTTCGAGATATATGATGAGAGAATGAATTACAATGCTAAATTATACATTGAAAAGTTATCAAAGAACCATTTGACTTTCATAATAATTGGGTGGCCATGACGCATTGCTAGATGCCAATCTTACTCTATGGATTTGAATTAATTAATTTAATAAAGATTATAATTAATTCCATTGCCAACATGTTAGGAATCTAATGGATCACACATAATAAGTTGCATTATGAATTAAATTGAGAGTGTGATGATTTACGTTGGACTTAAATTATTCACTATAGTTTTAACCTCTAAGGACTTAATTATAATAATTTAATTAAGTGTAAGGCCAATATTATAATTAGTTATAATATTAAAACCTTAATTGCAAACAAATAAAGTAAATTAAATTTGATTTTAATTTACAATAACTTAATTAAAAAAGTTTAATTAAGTGTTGGGACAATATTATAAAGGGTTATAATATTAATGACTTATTAGCAATTTAAGAAGTTAAATAACCTAGATATAAATATTATTTTTCAGCTACTCCTTACACAAGAGAAAAAGAAAAATACACAAGTTAGTTTTGGGTTGTTAGAAAAATACAACAGATATAAATATTTATATCTAACCCTAGTCGCACATTTTCTTGAGAAATTTTGCAAAGTAGTTTTCCAACTTTGTGATTCGGCTAGGAATAGTGTGATTGTGTGGAGAAGATAAATGGTTGTCCACCTTGCTACCCTAAAGGCATACTTGAGAAAGCTCTCTCATTGTGAAGGTTCAAGTGCAATCGTGTAAGCAATTGTTGAAGGCCAAGCATTTAAGTAGCTCGGTTTCTTTGCTCCCTTTATGGTGTTCACAGGTTAGACAAGGAAGAGGTACCATCATGATAACCACATCACTTGGAAAAGGTAATTTTATTTTTCTGATTACTCTTCTCTTTTGGTTTTGGTTATATTAAAACCACCAAGGTGATCTATGGGTCGCAGCATAAGATTTTGTTTATATTTTTTTTTCACGATATATAACATAACTATTATGTATGATCTCTTCCATGCTACGTAATACCCAACAATATGAAGGCAATGAAGTAGTAAAAAGTCCTCATATGGACATTTTTTATCTCATTGGCATAACTCTTGAAGTGGTATTTTTTTTCCTACCAATGATAGTTCCCCAAATGGGAGTTAGGTCATAAGTCTTTGGAATTTTAAATTCACTTGCTTGGTACTCTGTTTTCAACAGTTTTCCTACGTCATGAACAGTAATTTTGAATTCTTTGACACTTAAGAACACATTCAGTTCTTTTTCATCAAAATCTTCAAGGTTCTCTAACTCATCACTTTCTAGAGTAATATTGGAATAAAATTCCCTAACAAGGGTTAAATTGTACGATTTACCTCCAAAGGTGCTTAAACCTTTTAATTTAAATGCATCAAGAACACAAACAAGTTAGATTTAATCGAAAGAGCTTCATCAAAGCTCAACCAATCAACAAATTTCCCACAAGACACAGTGGTGTTCTTTATTTTCTTAAATCTATCAACATGTGCTTTGTTCCTAAATTGAGAGGTTTGAGGAATACCTTTGCCAATAAAGATTCATTTTGTAGCATATTCCTTTGTTTTTGACCCTTTTTACTTCAGGCTTGAACCTTTCATTCCTGAAGATAGTTTTAAACTCATCTTGTTCTTTTTTTGTATTGAAGGAGTTGGAGACTCCTTAACAAGCCTTTTTCCTTTTCCTTTGTCAATGACATTTTTAGTTAGTGAGGTTTTTGTCATGGTTTTCATAGATTTGGAAGGTTAGGGTTTTTATGTAGTCAAGCAGTAGAAAGATGTAAAATGTGGAGAAAGTATCTAGGTTTTAGATCATAAATCTAAAGAGAGGATGTCAATTTATGAGAAAATGGAAAGTCTTGATCGTGGGTAATAACTAGTTAGCCCGTGTTTTAAGTGGTTGGTTCCTGTAGCTTTTCCTCCTCTTTTTTTTTTTTTTTGTGAGATTTAAAATAATGCATGTGCCAGTTTTTCCTAACCTCAGTGCTTTAATCAATTAAAGCAAGCTTTAATCGATTAAAGTCCTACTAACTTAAAGACTTTGTTTTAGCTTTGGCAAACATAACTATTTTAATCAATTAAGAGGACTTTTAATTAATTAAAACTCTACTGGTCCTAACTTAGCTTTTGCACATAGAGTTTCCTTAACTAGTTAGAAGAAGTCTTAACTAATCAAAGCAAGTCCTAACTCATTTCTAGAATTCCTATAACTCAACAAAATGTGATTTTAACCAATCAAAGCATGGCATTGAGGCATATTTTACAAGACATAACATCAAAAACATAATTAATTCAATTCAATTAAAGCTCATACACATTAAGCATTCTTAATTTTCATTTAATTTTGCAAAATTGATCTTCACTCAATGGTTTTGTGAAAATATCAACTAGTTGATGCAGGGTATTCACAAATCCAACTTGAACATCTTTTTTAAGCACATGATTCTTAATAAAATTATGTCTAATTTCAATGTGCTTAGTTTTAGAGTGTTGAACAAGATTTTTAGAGATGTTAATAGCACTAGTATTATCATAAAAGATAGGAATGTTATGCATGGACATGCCAAAATCATTTAATTGTTGCCTAATCCATCAAATTTGTGCACAACAACTACTTATTGAAATGTTTTTAGCTTCAACAGTGGATAAAGCAACTAAGTTTTGCTTCTTAATAGACCAAGACACAAACATGTTCCCAAGGAATTGACAAATACCACTTGTACTTTTTCGTTAGTTTTGCTGCCAGCAAAATCAGCATCAGAATAGCCAAGAAGATCAAAAGATAATCCTTTTAGATACCATAGGCCTAAACCTTGAGTATCCAAAAAGTATCTAAAGATCTTCTTTAAAACAGTTAAATGTGATTCCTTAGGAGATGATTGCATTCTTGCGCATAAGCATACATTAAATAATATCAAGTCTACTTGCTATTAAATAAAGAAGTAAACCAATCATACCTTTATAGAGCTTTTGGTCAACATTTTTTCCTTTTTCATCTCTATCAAGATTTGCGGAAGGATTCATTGGTCTTTCAATTGACTTCAAATTCTTCACACCAAACTTTTTAGCATTTTTTTAGTATATTTTTCTTGGTTGATGAAGATTCCATCTTCACATTACTTGATTTGTAGACCAAGGAAGAATTTTAATTCTTTCATCATACTCATCTCAAATACATCATGCATTTTCTTAGCAAAATTCTCACAAAATTTTTCGTTAGTAACACCAAACACTATGTCATTCACATAAATTTGAACATCAAGTAAATCCTTTTTGTTTTTCTTAATTAGAAAAGTAACAATTACACTCTCCCTAGAAAATCCTTTTTCTATAAAAAATTTTGATAGTCATTCATACCAAGCTCTAAGAGCTTGCTTGAATCCATATAAAGCTTTATGCAATTTATAAACATGATCAATCTTTTCAAAATCTTCAAAACTAGGGGGTTGTTTAACATAAACTTCTTCTTGAATAAAACCATTTAAAAATGCACTATTAACATCCATTTGAAACAATTTAAAATTTATATAACATACAAATACAAGCAAGAGTCTAATTACTTTTAATCTAGCTACCGAAGCAAAGGTTTCATCATAGTTAATACCTTTTTCTTGATTGTAGCCTTGAGCAACTAACCTTGCTTTGTTTCTTACCACATTACCTAACTCATCCATTTTGTTTCTAAATACCCACTTGGTGCTTATGATTGGATGGTGGTTAGCCTTGGAACTAAGGTCCAAACCTTGTTCCTTTCAAATTGGCAAAGTTCTTCTTGCATTGCAATCATCCAACTCTCTTCCTTTTCAACTTCCTCAAAGTTCTTAGGTTCTACTTGTGAAATGAATGCCACATATTCACAAGCTTTCCTTAGTTCTTTTCTAGTTTTGGCACCTTCTGAGGGATCTCCATGATTTGCTCTTGAAGATGATTTCTTATGAATCTCCAACTTATAAGAAGATCATTGTGCTGATTTTTAGTTCTTTGCAAGTCCTTTAATAGTGGTTCTTTTTCATTTTTTAACTTGGAGCTGTCTTCATTATCTTTTTTATTTTCTAAGCTCATATTTTCCATTTTCTTCTTAATATTATTTGCATTCTCATCATCAAGCACAACTTTTCTCAGTGCAACATTTGTTTATAAAAACCAAAAACCAATAGGAACAAACTCTTCAACAACTGAAGTTTTTTCAATTAAACACTCTATAAGCTTTAGAATACAATGCATATCCTAAGAAAATAGCTTCATCACTCTTAGCATCAAATTTTCCCAAGTTGTTTTTTCCATTTCTTAAAATAAAACATTTGCATGCAAAACTCCTTAAGTGTGAAATGTTTGGTTTTCTTCCTTTATAAAGCTTATAAGGAGTCTTTGAAATTATAGGCCTAATGGAAACTCTGTTCAAAATATAGGTTGCTGTGTTTATAGCTTTAGATCAAAAATATTTGGCAAGTTGTTTTCACAAAGCATTGTTATTGCCATTTCTTTTAAAGCTCTATTCTTTCTTTCAACAACTCCATTTTGTTGTGGAGTTCTAGGTATTGAAAAATTGTGATTAAAACCTTTTTCATTGCAAAAAGTTTCAAAATCACCAACTTCAAACTCTCCACCTTGGTCACTTATAATGCTAACAATGAAAAGCCCCTTTTTACTTTGAACCTTTATACAATGATTAACTGTTGTAACGTGAGGGTCCAAGAACCCAACCACTAGACGTGGAAGAATAAAGAGTCACCACCAATCTTTTTTTATCAAGGTGTGATTAGCCACTTATTAAATTTGTTCTATTCAACAGAGTCCTAAATTGATTTTTGGTCCGTCTAAAGAACAATGACTTGGTCTGTGAATTTTAGAATTAGATTCGGGAGTATGGTTACGCACAAAAAAGGATTAACACCCTTGTGACACCCATTCCACGAATGGTACCATTTAATCATATGTTATCCTATTTTAACCTAAACTATTGATTTTAGTCTTATGTTTCCTTAATAATTGTTTATTTATTTTATTCTTTATTTTATTAACAGATTAAAAATATTTTATTCGATTTTATGGGTGTAACATGCACATGAGGCAATTATGAAATGCATGGCATAAAATTTGGATAATGCCAAACGAAAATCTTTTATTGAGGATATTTCCTAAATTTGCCCATCATACTGGTAGGATCCAGAGATACTCTCTCACCTAGAAAAATGCTCGAGAAACTCGTCTTCACAAGTTTAAGAAGTAAATTGCATCATTGGGGTAGTCGTTTGCAAGTAAGAAAAATAATATTTTCATGAATGCAGACCTTAATATGAGTAAAAACTTTTTATTAAGGACATTCTCCGAGCCCTCCCATCATACTGGTGGGACTTGAAGATATCCTTTCACCTAAGAAATTTTTTGAAGGAACTCGCTTTTGCAAGCCCCCTCGAAAAGTCTCATTATCGGGGCTTAGACTCGCACACACAATACGTTTACATGCTATGATATTTAAATGATGCAATGATGGTGTTTGATATACTTATAAATTTCAATCTATCTTTTTCAATTTTCCTATAGCTCATTTATTATTTCTTTGAAATCTCTCTATTTTTAATATTTCATTTTTTGTATGTGTACATATCTTAAATAAATATTTAATTATTATTGTTATTATTATTATTTTCTCTACCTAATTATTTATATATTTTTAAGTGTTGTTCTACTTTTCTATAAATATTTACTTTTTACCTACATCTATATTTTTTATAACCAAATATTTTATTTTATAATTGCTATTTTTTATATATATTTTTCTAATCTACTTTCTGTAACTAATTTTTTCTATTTTTCTTATTTACCTAACCTATTTTCTTATGACCAAGTACTTCCCTTTTTTACTTACCTTACCTATTTTCTTATGACTACATGTATTATTATTATTTTTACTACTTACCTAATCTATTTTTAGGACTAAATATATTTTATTATTTTTTACTATATTTTCGTTCATCTATCTAAGTTTTTTTCTCTATAACTAAATAATTTCTATTTTTTTATTTAGATTTGTATTTTTAGCTAAATATTTTATTATTCTTTTATATTTTCCTACCTAAATCTAATATCATTTACTTTCTTTCTTTTTATTTTATTTATCTAAACCTATTCTTTCTTTGTAACTAAATATTTATTTATTTTTTATTTTACAGTTTTTTACTTTTTTTTTTCACTTAATATTCCTACCCTATCATTATATAATTTTTCTATTTTTTTTGCATCCTCTTATTTTAATTAATCACATATCTAGATTAATACATTTTCCAACAAAATATTGGGCCAACCACAATACACTCAAACCAAACCACATCCAAATAAAATACCAATGACTATGGGCCTCACCTTATTTAGGCTTTGGACTAGCTCAAGAATGACTAAACTGTGAAGGATCACAGCAACCCACCAAAGCCAAGCAAAATGCACCGTTTGGTGTGTTGAAATCCCTCCAAACGATGTCGTTCAAGAACCACCCTTTTGCTTTACAACCATTGCAAAAAGGGTATCGTTTTGAAGCCCCAAACCCTAGGTATTTAAGTTATTTGTCTTTCCTCTCTCTTCACTTCCTTTCCTCATTTTCTCTCTCTAACAACAACCTTGTTGGTCCCAAAGAGCGTGCTAGAGGGGGGTGAATAGCATTTTTAGAAAGACACGAAAATTTTTTTTAAGTAAAGAGCTGATTAAGGGAATTGAAAATGGAAGTTTAAAGCTTGTTAGAGGAATGATTTAAGTGCTAAGAGAATGAAGAAAATAAAAGAAAGTAGACATAACACAATGATTTATAATAGTTCAGTCCTTTGATCTACATCCATTACCTTGATCCCTCAATCAAGGATTTTGAAACCAATTCACTAAAATCAGTGAAATTCTCAAGCTTCCACCAAGCTTTTACAATGGCTTTTCACAGGCTCAGCCACCACCTTTGATAATGGTTTTTCACGGGATCAACCAAAACCCAAAACTAACTTTTCTAAGGCTAAGTTATAACCAACAACAACAACCAAGCTAACGCAAGCTTGATCTACCCCTTAGAGTGTCTCTCACACTCTAAGTAAACAAGAAATAAGACACTCTAAGTAAACAAGAAATAGATAAAATATGAAGTACAATTGATCACCTAGCTGATCTAAGATGTACAAAGTTAAGCTCAAACACTTTTTCAGAGGATAAGAGTACAATACAAGTGTAAAGAGAAGGTTTTTGGTCTTTTAAGCCAAAATCACTTTGGATGGCTTCTCTATCTCATTTTTAACTGTCGAAGAGGCTTTAAATATTTGCAAAATCATTTCTGGCTGTTGGAGACAGAAACTAGCCATTTTGGCCATTATTTTATCCTTTTGTGCTTAAATTCAAATTTCTCACAGTGAACTTTTATCTGGTTAACCATACTTTTTAGTCGATTAAGTCTTATGTATTTCGTAGTCTGTTTCTCTGTGTTAACCATTTAACGACAATTTTAACTGATTAATAACATTTTGTTTTCAAGCACCTTGAAGCACTGCTTTTGGCCAACCTCCTTTCAACAAATTAATACTCCATTTAACCGATTGAAACTTCTCTCAATTCATCCTTAATTGATTAAAATGGACTCTAACCAATTAAGAATTCTTCAACTTTAAATCTTTTGATTTTGTGCCTTGGACGGTCATTAATATTTTGAATTTGAATTTTGGCGCTTTTTGACACTTTATCTTTAACCTTTAACCAATTAACTCTTTTTTTTAACTAATTAAAAGGCTTATAGTTTGCATCCAGCACTTGCTTAATTGATAAAACCTTGTGTTAACTAGTTAAGACCTTTCTGTCTTTCCTTAATGTAGCGCCCATAATTACTTTAATTGATTAAAGATTTGTGTTAATCAGTTAAGATTAATCTGTCTTCATTAAAGCTTTTTCTTTTTCTTTTTTTTGCTTGTTTGACCAATTAACCCATCTTGCAATTAAACAAGTATGTTGCTTGCTTTCTCCTGCACACTTAACAATATAATTAGACACCAATGAGTAGGAATGCTTTATTATCATAAAAAATATATAAAGTCAACATTTTCTCTCGCTTAGTTTTGATGATGACAAAACACTCCTAAATTAAGAGTGTAATGTCTATATTCAATATGAATGCTTCAAATCTTTATGCATAATGAGTTGTTATCCCTTAGTCAATGCATTTAGTTTTCTTTAAAGATTTGGAATAAAAGCTTTATAATATCCACAATAGCTAAACAAGATATACAATATCCAAGTAGCTAAGCAAGATATATTGAATATCCATAATAATTAGCACAAAATAGTAAACAAATCCATAACTAAGCATCACACACATAAATTAATAGCTTTCACTAAGTTTTTACAAGGTGAGCTTCTAACCCAAGCTCTAAACTCTTACAACAGCCCTTAGAGTGCCTCGCACACTCTATCAAACAAGAAATAAGAGAAAGATTATGTACAAATGATCACTTAGCTGATTTAAGTTGTACAAGTTCAAACTCAAACATTTTTACAAAGATAAGACTGGAATACAAGTGTAAAGGAGAAGGTGTTTGCTCTTTTTGCTCTCATAAACTCTTGGTATCTTTTCTTTTTCTCTTTTTGACCATTAGAGACCCTTTAAATACTTTAAAAATAGCTTTTAGCTGTTGAAGATAGATTCTAGCCGTTAGAAACAGTCCTAAACCCATTATAGCAATTATTTTATCTTCTAATGCTTAAATTCAAATGTATTGGTAGTGAACCTTTAATTGATTAAAGCTTACTTTAACCGATTAAGCCTTTTTTTTTTCTAGCAATGTCATTCACTGTGTTAACTAGTTAAATGGGAGTTTAACTTATTAGGAACTTTTTGTTTTGAGACACTTTCTAGCACAGTTTTTCACTAACCTTCTTTCAACTAATTAGTCTTCTTGTTAACTAATTGAAGGTTTTCTTTCTTTATTCTTAATTGATTAAAATATGCTTCAAGTGATTACAAAATCTTCAAATTTGGATCTCCTCATTTGGTGCTCTTTAACGGTTAATCATCACTTTGAATTTGAATTTTGGCACTTCAAGGTGCTTCAAGTTTGAGTTTTAATCTATTAACCCTTTTGGTTAACCAATTAGTGAGCTTTTGGTTTGCTTCTAGCACTCTTTTAATCAGTTAAGCCTTATGCTAACTGTTTAAAGCTTTTTTGTCTTGCCTTTGTATATCACCTAGTTTTGCTCTAATTGATTAACATGGAGCCTTAATCATACACACTAATTACGGCTCCATGTTAATCAGTTAACAACATTTTGTCTCCATTAAATTCTTTCCTCTTTACTTGTCTTGATTGATTAACTTATCTTGTAATTGAGTAAGCTTCTTCACTTGCTTTCAAATAACAACTCTATTAAGGGATTTAAACTTTGTCTTTCACACTTAAGTGATATAGTTAGATATCAAGGGATGAAGAATGTTTTGTTATCATCAAAAACATATGGAGTCAACAAATAAAACTTGCAATCCGTCAAAAGCTGAAGTGGTCGGTAATTTACCAATATAACTAAGCCTTTTGAATTTTGGTAGTTTCGTCGGTACTATCCTTTATTCTGCCAGTGATATCCTTTATTTTGTTGGTGATAGGGTTGATTCCATGGGTAAAATTGAGCCCAAATCTATTGGTAAATACTAAAATTCATTGGTAATTCCATCAATATTGGCATGGAATACTAAAATTATGCCTACCACATTCCTCAGCAATAGGAGTTTGTTTCCTTGTTGACATCTCGATAGGAGCATCTTGCTTGATTGTGTCCCAAGCAGTTGCTTGGGTCCTAGGTGGCATCCTAACCTAAACAAGAGTAAACACTTGTCTTACTACATAATGAATAGATAGGTAGGTTTCTAAACAGGTAAGGGAATCTATGTAGTCTCTTGTTCACGATATGTATTTTGGTACATAAATCTCAAACAAAAAATTCCACATAAGGACTTGAAAACTCTGCTGAAACAACAGAAAAGCCTAAGACTTAAACAAACCTAGAGCTTCGATACCAACATTGTTACATTCCAATTTCGGGGACATGACCGGTGCAAGGGTTTAATGGGAAAAGTCCAGAAGAACTAAGCAAGCCTCAGCAATAACAGACAGAATTCAAATAACAGATAATAATGCCATGAAATGCATCTCCATGTGTAAACACACACACGCACACACACACACACACATATAAACTTCAGAAACCAAGTGCACTATCTCATGTTCAATATTCATAACAAAAATAAGGTTTAAAACAGATAAGGTTATATGCCATCTCATGGCCAAATCATAAAGTATGTAAACTTATTACAAAGTATAAAACAAAGTATGATAAACCCAACAGATGATATACAAAATCAGAATAGACATCGGAGTACAACTTGAATAAAGAGTGAGGTCTATTGAATGTCTTACCAACCACTTACCAGTGAACAGACGTAGCTCTCTCCAAAGGACAATGAGCCAAGTAGTCTACTTATTTGAAATAAACAAATGCAACGTATGTGTGTGAGTTATAAAACTCCATGAGCAGATATGGGAAGGGGAATAAGTTAAACGGAAAAGTGTTTACACAAATACATTTTTAATAAAAATGCAGACATAAGTATTTCATCTCAAAACATTATCGGAATTGATTTAGAAGGTTTTAAGTGATTATAGAATCTTTGATAAGTTTAGTTTGAAATAACTAAGTCAAATACATCTCAAAATCCTTTTAAAAGAGTGCAAATTTCATAAATAAACCTTAAGTATCAATACCTCATTCAAGACTATTGATACTTATCAAACAGAATGCCTTTCAGGACATTTTGGAAACAATGTACCGATACCTATACTAAAAATATCAATACTTTTGACATAGAGAACATACTAATTTTCAAATATTGATAATTTTTTCAAAAGTATAGAACCCTAAGATCTTAAGTAGACAAAACAATCTTATTCAGAATTAAATAATCAATTTTTTATCAATCAAATTCGACCTCAAGTTAAAAAACACGCTACTTTCAAATCAGGGAAGGCATAATAGAACTTTAAGATTAGGTGGATGTTTCTATTTTGTCAAAATATGGTGATAACTTAACATATAATATATGTTGATATTATCGATTATTTGTAGTTTTTTTTTTTTTTGAGAATTGCTTTTCTTTCTGCTTTGTTTCCGTGCAGGTGTGTCTATAATGTAATTTGTATATAATAGGTTTCTTAAGTACTTTTTGATTGAGTATTTAAGAAATTTTGTTTTGTGTATGATGGATCATATTAATCAATCAAGAGAAAATAAGATTAAAAGAATAAAAATATTATGAGCTAAGGTGTTAAGTAGGCGTAACAATCTTATTCAGAATTAAATAATCAATTTTCTGTCAATCAAAGTGACCCTCAAGTAGAAGAACAAGCGACTTTCAAGCAGGGAAGGCATATCAGGAGTCTCAGCTTAAGTAGATGTTTTTCTTTTGTTATAATATAGTTACTTCTAATAAAAGTTGATATCATTTTTATTTGTATTTTTAGAATATGCTTCTTTTTTCTTTTTTTCGCTTTGATTCCATGTAGGTGTGTCCGTAATTTGTATATAGTAGGTCTCTACAATACTTTTCGATTGAGTGTTTGAGCTTTTGTTTTGTTTATCATGGATCATATTAATCAATCAAGAGAAAATAAGATAAAAGGGTAGAAATATCAAGAACTAAGAGAGTAGACATAAGCATAACAATCTTTTGTCAATCAAATTCACTCCCAAGCAGAAGAATAAGCTACTTTCAATTAAAGAAGGCATAAAGAATCCAAGCTTAAGTAGATGTGTTTTTCTGGTTATAATATAGTGATAACAATATTTCATATATTGATATTGTTTATTATTTGTAGGTTTTTTAAAAAATGAAAATAGCTCTTCTTTTGCTTTGTTTCCCTGCAGGTGTCTCCATATCTTGAATATAATAGGTGTTTGCAATACTTTTTTATTGAGTTTTTGTTTTGTGTATGATGGATCATATTAATCAATCGAGAGAAAATAGAATTAGAAGAGGAAAAATATTTGGAACCAGCTCAACATGAAGCCTAACTAGCTTGCGTGCTCTTTTGATGATACCACAGTGAAGGATATCAAACATGTTCATTATGCACGTGTTTGATGCAAAATCACAACGTCATTTGATTTTTGAAGACTTATTTTTACAAACTACAATGTAACTTCATGTTTGTAGATAACATTTTGATTCACCTTTTGTTTTTAGACAAGTATCTTTACTATAAAATATAAATTAATTTCATATTTTGTTCATATATAAATGGTTGTGCCTTGAGCGCAAAACACAAGCTACACTCTAGTATATAATTAATTATTTTCCTATTGCTGAATGTTGACCGTTAGCTAGGTTTAAGAAATTAAAAATTACATAAAGTAGGCAAAAGACTCAAAACTTGCGGCTTTGGCTTTGAAAATAATTATGTCAATATAAACCCTTTAATATTAACATGGATTATATGGTCTACAGCCTCAAAATACGTAGTTATAGGCTTAGCTGTTGTTAACCTCTTTATATGAGAGAGGGAAAGGGAGAGGGCGAGGAACGAGAAAAAGAAACAGCGAATGACTCTAGTTTAGACTTTGGAGGGTTAACATTGTATTTATTTTCTTATTTCTATTTTCTTTTATCACTTTCAATAAAAAGTAAGAATGGCTATATATGCTAGTGACAATAATTATTTTTTGACTTTTAATCACAACATTTTTTTTCTTTTTTTTTTTTGTTATTAAATATTCCAAGTTTGAGTTGTTAGGTTTTTTTAAAATAATATTGTTAACTGAAATTTTACAAGCAAATTAATTTAGCAACAAGAAAGCTTGAAACAGCAAAAGAAATCGATCAAAAATACCATAATAGCAGATTGAAAATTAAAGTATCAGATCTGATAAAAAAAATGTAACATAAATAGAAAGAATGTACTCAAACGAATAAGGCTTAGAATTGAAAGTTTCACAAATTTGAAAGCCAATGTATTAGGTTTCGAGTTTTTGTTTTGTATATGATGGATAATATTGGTAGATTTGGAATTCAACAAATTTGAAATGGAATTGAAGACATTGGCATATTTCCAAGTCCTTTATTCATATTTATATATTAATTTCATTCAAAATTTTTTTGAAAAAATCACTACAAAAAAATTGAGTTTTAATTACACTTTTTAAAATTTTATTATACAAAAAAATATGGTAGCATCAGATTTGTGCTCCTTAGGGGAGCACGGTCTAGTCGGATTTGGCGCTTTTGGCGCTTTCCAGCCAGATCTGGCCGCAAGGTGGCCAGCTGGCCAATGGTAGGATAGAGTTTTTATTTTGAAAAATTATAATTTGGTAATTTTTAAAACTAATAAGGGTAAAATTATCCTTTCAATATTGTTACATCTGCAAATTAACAAAAACATTAACGGTTGACTAAAAGTTGAACTTATGTGTCCAGCAAAAGATATTTTTTTGATGGACTATACAATTTGAAAACTAATGGACCTATATGAAATTATCGCTAAAACTTAGAAGTATTAGTGTATTTTACCCTAATTTTTATAAAAAATGTATACAATGAAATCGATACTTATATCTTAAAAAAAACAAAGAAACCTTACAAAAATCATTTTATCTCTCAAACTGCTAAGTTCTTTTCATCTATTGTCGTGCTCGTATTGAAGTCTAAAAATCCTGACATATTCTTCAACATGACCCACGTAAATCGGAACTAATTATTATACTCCATCAAAAAGTTCTCTTGGATTGACTCACAAGGATGTTCTTCATTACACTTAACCAATGTGCCATGTTCAAATTAACAAGAAAGCCAAATGCAAACGCAAGAAGGGTCTTGCTTGCTACACTATCTGGTGGGATCTTTTTTTACATAGTTATAATAGAAGTGAGTAATCATGAATTCATCTACCCAAACAAAAAAAAAATTAATGCACAATCCTTTCCAATGGAGGCTCGTTACGTGTTTCCCATGCGATCTTTGTCTGTTTCAACTTTTAGCCATGCTGATGTGGTGTTGCATTTGGATGCGGAGTGGAACTAGAAGGTCGAGGATCCTTCTGCAGACTCCGACGGGCCAAACTTTGAAGATCTAGATTTTCTGTCGTTGGTAGTTGAAAATAAATAATTATGCATGCAAATCGAAAAAATAAAATAAATTGGACATACTTGATCATACCTCTTCTATACAATATGCACATAGAAAATAAAGAAAAGTGTATCCTATCAAATATTAAATCAATATACAGATCCTGAAGTTATAAAGAGTTGCACCTTTGATAGCTAAATAATTATGTATGCAAATCAAAAAATAAAATAAATTGGGCATACTTGATCGTGCCTCATCTATACAATATGCACATAAAAAATAAGAAAAAGTGTATCCTATCAAATATTAAATCAATATACAGATACTGAAGTTATAAAGAGTTGTACCTTTGATAGCTGAAAACTGAGGAATTCTTGCTTCCACTGTCAGAGGACACCAAGTCATTGATAACGCTAAATATGCTAGCAGCAAAGTACAGACAGCAAAATTCAAACCGGTCCTTCCCATCCTTTAGATCTCTGAGTATGCTCCTCTTAATATTACAAGGGGTTTACTGACTCTAACATGCATTTCAAAACTTAACCATTTATACAAGAAAGAAAACTAAGACTGTTCCACTGATATATATCGCTCTGTTAATAAAAATTAGTGATAGAAACGGTCGAAAGCGAAAATTTTCAACTTTGAATAGTCAAAGTCTACTAATAAATTTCATCTAGAAATTAAGACCAAGAGAGCTTACTTGTTTTCCCTAATTATTCAAGCATGGCTTTCTTAGCACTTACCAGGTATTTTCTATTCTTTAATTTCTACGTTGGACAAAGTTTCCTGGCATCGTCGATCGTGACAAGGTGGAATTAAGACGCAATGGCATTCTCTCTTGGGACAATTTTCTTCTGTCATAAAGGACTTGCTTTTTGTGTTAAGAGACTTGACTTTGATTTTAATCTGCTGGTTCCTGAAAATGGTCAGTCAGCTTTTCCTAACAAGAGTGACAACTACGTAAGTCAACTACTTTTTTCTGCTTTGTTTGAGGTTTTTGTGTCTTATTAAGAGAATCCTTGACGTATTATTTTGGGCTATTTTAGATAGACTTTTGGTTTTTAATAAATTATTTCACAATATTGTTGAATGTTGACCATGAGCTAAGTTTGAAGCTAACAAATTAAAAATTACATAATCAAAGCAAAAACTTTTGACTTTCAAAATGATTATGTTAATATCAAACCCTTAATAAATTAAAGAAGAAATTGTGAGAAATGACCTACATAGAAAAGTGACTTCAAAAATGACTGTCTCTATAATTTTAACTGTTTTTAGCTAATTTTTGATATGACTTGACAAGAATACTCTTTAATCCAATTAATCCAAGTGAAAGAGCGTTTCAGTTTCTTTCTTTCTGCTCTTCCGCCATTCAGCTTAAAATTCTAAAATTAAATCTCAATTTAGATTTAGCTATCCCTCCGTCTAGCTCTCCAACGCCATTGAGGTCTATCTCGGTAGCCAATTTTCTCACGATCCCAAAGTGCAGAGATGACTTCAAGGTATTTGTTATAGGTTCTTGCATTTATTTTGGGTTATTCATAGAACGAAAAAGTTGATGGGCAAATTATATGAGTTTAGAAACTTAAATCTAGCTGGGGGTAGTGAAATCAATCAGTTTATAGGCGATGCGTGAATATTTGTTAGGCATTGAGTCACTGGATATTAGGGTGTGTGACTAGATATTAGGAATCGTTACTTGTTTATTTGGCATTAGGTGCCTGAATGTTTGTTGAGCATTGCGTGAGTTCTTTATAGGCATTACGTGACTGAATATATTTGAGCGTTGCGTGACAGGTAGTATGTGACTGAATATTACCTGACTGAATATTTGTTGAGCATTGAGTGAGTTCTTTATAGGCATTATGTGACTGAATATTTGTTAGCGTTACGTGACAAGTATTACGTGACTGAATATTTATTAAGCATTGCGTGACCTGCTTGTAGGCATTGCATGACTTTAGCTACCTAATGCTGTAGGTGATTCTCTACTGATTATCTTCAATAACCTAATAAGCTCTAATGTAATTCTTGAAGTTTACATATAATTTCAGACTTGTATAGTAGCAATAGTATTAGATTTTGGTTGGTCTACCATGATGCCTAAATTTAAAAAAAAAAAAAAAGAAGAAGAGAAAATAGGAAACGTAACGAATTTCTTGGAAAAGAGAAAAGAGGTAACATTAAAATCGTTTTTGATTAGTGAAAAAGAGAAAACCTTTAAGCTGTTTTTTATTAAGAATTTCTTGAAAAATGATGTTTGGCCTGATTTTTACTTTTTAGAGGTAGATAAGATGAAAGGGCAGGCCGAATAGGTACTTAATAACCAAATCAGCCCCCCTTCATTGCACTGATATGGCTGTAGAAAACGAAGAGTCAGCTTTCATGCCTATAAATAAAGGGAACCATTAACCATTTGAATCAAATTCAATTATCTTAATCAATCTCAAATAATTGAAAAATGACCTCTAGAGATCCAAGAGTCGAGAAAGGGAAAGAGGCAGCCTCCGAAGAGGAGGAGGAGGTGCCTTTGAGTGTGAGGGACCAGTTACACATATTCTTGAGTGTGAGGGACCAGTTGCACATATTCTTGAGTGTGAGGGACCAGTTGCACATATTCTAGCAGGAGATGCAAGTCCTCATCGACAACCTGATGCAAAGGACTTTTGACTTGAAGGCTGCCATCCTGAGTAACGAAAAGATTCTCGCCGAGATAGAGTTCAAAGTAGATGAACTTATGAAAAAATGAACTACGATTCATTTTTTTTGTATCATCTCCTTATATTTTCAGGGGGGGGTCTTTTTAATAAAATTTGAATAAAATTTATAGTAATTTTTATTTTCATTGAACACATATTTTGTTGAGTTATTTTATTCGTTTAAGTTATATTATGCTGAATAACTTCGTGAGTAGATGTTAGGCATTGGGTGACCTATTGTTAGGTATTGGAAGAGTGGGTTATACGCGGTGCATGAATTGTGCAATACATATCTTTTGTTGAGACATTGCGTGATTGGTTTGTATGTATATGGAATAGAGTACCTATGGTGACGTGTTGTTATGTATTGCGTGACGTTGGGCTAGTACATGACTATTTAAGTTGGCATAACGTGAGTGGATATTAAGTATCGATTGACTTATTATTAGGTATTGCGAGACTGGTGGTGCGTGACTTGTGCAATTCACCTATTGTTTAGAGGCTTATTATTCATTGAGTGATTTATTCTTAGGTGTTGCAAGCTTGGCAGTGCGTGACTGACTTGTGCAATTCATGTGTTGTTTTGAGGCTTTTGTTCAGTAGTTTTTTAGGCAGTGCATGACTGGTTTTAATATATTACGTTACTTGTTGTAGCGAGAGTGGTGGCGCGTGACTTGTGTAATTCATGTGTTGTTTTGAGGCTTTTGTTCAGTAGTTTTTTAGGCTTGCATGACTTGTTTTTATATATTGCCTTACCTGTTGTAGCGTGAGTGGTGGCGCGTGACTTGTGCAATTCATGTGTTGTTTAGAGGCTTTTGTTTAGTAGTTTTTTAGGCTTGCGTGACTTGTTTTTATATATTGCGTGACCTGTTGTTATGTTTTGCGAAAGTGGTGGCACGTGACTTGTGCAATTTATGTGTTGTTTAGAGGCTTTTGTTCAGTAGTTTTTTAAGATTACGTTACTGGTTTTATATATTACATGACCTGTTGTTATATATTGCAAGAGTAGTGGCGCGTGACTTGTGCAATTCACCTCTTGTTTAGGGGCATTTGTTCACTAGTTATTAGGCATTGCATTAATGTGTATTAGACATTGTGACACTTAATTTCTGTTAAATTTTTGTGGCCAGCCAAATGTGACTTAGGCATTGCATAAGTGGTTTCTATGCATTGATAGGCTATTTTTGATAAATTGATTGATCATGATACTTATTTTTTGGAGTTTTCTGTTAAATTTCAGCGGCTTGCCAAATGTGAAGCTTATGATTACATACAGTGGTCATTGGGTCGATGACACTTACAAAGGTGGTGAGACACGAGTGAGGGGTGTTGGGAGTGATTTGTCATTTTTGGGACTAGTGAAGCTGGTTGAAGAGGTTGTTGTGGTCAATTCACATAATAATGAAATCGAGCTACATGCATCGTTCAGCCATGCCACAGGGGTTTCGCGCGTAATTATCAGGGATGATGAAGATGTAGTCAGAATTCTGCGAGATGAGAGGGCAGTTATTGTGTTTGTGACAGTTAAGGCAGGAAATGCAAACAATATTCCACATGAGCACGATATCCAACGTAGTAATCAACAAGAACATAATGTTAATTATTCTAACATACCACACCATGCATTTCCTAACAAACAACCATGGTAATCATGTTTGATGTATCCTCATGAGTTTCAGCAGGTCGGCCCACACATGAAGCGTCTACAAATGATGTCTGCACAATTCTGATCGGAATGTGCATCGAACAAAATACTCAGTACTTTGCAACAAACACAATTGTCACTCGAAAATGCATTGGGTCCATTGTCATTAGCAAACGACATTGTGATGGTTGTGAGTGATGACGGTGCATCTGATCAGATTGAAGATGATGTTAAAAAGGACGACATGGTGGATCGGAACGATGAGTTGTGTTATGACTATGAAGATGATTATGTTGGCAGACATGAAAACCGTTTAGAGGGCGACAGAGTTGAGCAAACTGACATTCCTGATTGCAATCATGCAAATGGCGGTACAGGTCATACCACAACTGTTGTGTTAAAAGAGGTTGAGTTGGACAACCAGGGCAGAACCGTTGAATTAGAAGATGTTGAAGGTGTGGACCCTATTTACGAGAACGCCATTGCACTTGAGAACGACATTCGTTCGCCTGATGATAGTGATCAAGAGGGGGTAAATACAGGGGTATCTCGTCAATGGATTATTCCCGGGCTAGATATGATATCCTTCAAAACAGTTGGGAGTGAGAATCCAGATCAATGGACAGTCACTTATATCGCGAAAAAATGTTTCGCTTGAAGGCTGAATTGAAACGAGCTTTGAGCATGTTGGCAGTAAAAGAACATTTTGAGTTTAAAGTTAAAAAGTCATATCACGCTCATTTTGAGGTTGGTTGTAAGGATAAGGCATGCAAGTTTGCTTTGCGTGCAACGGAGTTGCTTGAGGGAGAATATTGGCAAGTTCGGACGTTGCAGAAGATACACACGTCTACTGTCGATGGTTTACAATGTGGGTACTAAACTGCGAGTACGAGGGTAATTGGTGAGCTTATTTTCAGCAGGGTGCAAGGAAATTGTGTAACCCCATTGAGACCAAATGAATTAATGGAATAGATGAATCGTAAGTGGGGACTGCCATGCCTATATGGTAAGGCCTGGCAAGTAAAGGAGTACGTGGAGAGTCTTATGTTTAGTCCACCGAAAGAGTCATTCCAACTCTTCCCCTCATATTTCCATATGTTGGAACGTGAAAATCCCGGTATTGTCACGTGTGTCACTACTGATGGGGAACAACGATTCAAATATTGTTTTTGGGTTTTTGGGTCATGTATTTGGGGGTTCAGTGCTGTAATGCGGCCTGTAGCCGCTATCGATGCCACACATCTGAAAGGAAGATTGAAAGGTATTCTATTTGTGGCGGTATGCAAAGATGCAAATGAGTAGATATATCCACTTGCATTTGGCATTGGCCACGTCGAAGACGAAGAGTTTTGGTCGTGGTTTCTTAACCAATTGCGCCATGTGATTGGTTGTCCTGAAAATGCAATATTCATTTCTGATCAGCATCTTGGCATTAAGAATGTAGTTGAACAAGTGTACAAGGACACTCATCACGGTCTATGCAATTACCACTTAGGGAAAAACGTTAAAAACAGGTTCGAGTGTGAAGATGTTGCAGTGATTTTCACCATGGCCGCCAATTGCTATAAGGTCACTGATTTTGACAGACATATGAATAAGCTGAAATAGCTTTGCAAACCTGCTTATGACAGCCTTATGAGATTAGGCCCTGAGAGATGGGCACGTGCACGGTCACTAGTAAGGCGATACAAGCTAATGACATCTAACACTGCGGAATGTATTAACTCTTACTTGAGGCATGCAAGAAAAATGCCAATAACGGTGTTGATCGAGTGCGTCAGAGGCATGTTTCAATGTTGGTTCCATGACTGGCACAATGAGGCATTGAATTTGACCATGCCCCTTATCCTTTAGGCTACCGATCTGTTGAACAGACGATTCAATGAAGCATGTCACTTTTCCATACAAGTAATCGATCGGGTGGAGTTTCAAGTTATAGGTGGGAATAAGGACATAGTTGTGAACCTCTCCACCAGGGAGTGTTCATGTTGTGAGTTCTAGTTCGATCTACTCCCCTGCACACATGACATGGCGGCAATAAGGTATGAGCAATCATGTTTTGTTATATTGTGCATGATGAATTGAATTTTTACATTGTTCGCCAACTGTGATTTCATTACCTTGGCAGTAAGTGCAAATGTTCAGCCATTGAATTCTGCTTAGACTATTACAAGACTCGGTCTTAGGTGGAGGGATATGAGGTTCCCATTTGCCCGGTTGGGCATCTTAGTGAATGGGACATCCCTGATGTCGTTCAACAAATTGTTATTTTGCCACCAAGTTGGAGAGGTCAAGTGGGAAGACCTAGGAGGAAAAAGATTCCATCAACTGGGGAAGTCAGCGGACAACGTAGATGTTCACAATGCAAGAGTTATGTCATAATAGACAAAATTGTCGGACTCCGTTTGCATCTTTACCGACAAATGGGGAAACATTATTTGCTCAACCGACCGCTTGAAGATGTCGACCCAAGGCATGTGCAATTTGCAGACAACCCAGGCACATACGAAATCGTTGTCCAATGCGGACTATAAACTCTGATAACGTTATAGGTGTCATACCTGAATATAGTGGCCCTTCAGACAGCAGTTGTTAGGGATTGTTTCAAAATGACCATTGATATTTGCATTGAATAATACTATTTCAACTTGAGTTTGACAGAGTTTGAATGAAAGGTAAGATACACAAGATGTCTATATGGAAGAGAAAGACCTTATGCTAGTTATGGAGGTTTGAAAAAGTGTACCAAAGCATGAGAATTAAAGTTACTTTGAGGTTATGGATGTTTCAAGGGATGGCTTCCATGCAATATGGAAAACATTTATTGAGGAAGAAGGATGGGAAGAAGAAGAAGAAGCTGTTGGAAGTGAAGAGAAAGTGCTAGAAAAAATTAGATATTTATCCTATAGTTGACTACAGTTCCCATTATTTACGAAAATGCCATTGCATAGTTGGATCATCAAATTCCAATTACAGTACTTAGCCCATTTATTGGATCATCAAATTCATTGTACTCCTTAATAATTTGTATTTCATTGTAAACCATTAAATAAAGCACAAAATATTTAATTTAATAATATTTACGTGATTGAATAGGCATCCTGGTTCATATTTTTGTCGAGAAAATGATGTATAATAATAGTAATAGTTATTCTTAATGTCGATGCAACTTCCATCTACAAGTACAACACATAATATAGAAACGACATAATAACAAATATATAATATACAATAGTTAATTAAAAATTAAAGAAGAAACATAACTTATTTAATTAAGAACAAATACAAATATGTCTCAATCAACATAAATTTGAGTTATTACAAATAAAGCATAAAATTTGTTGAACCAAATAAAAAATTAAGTTTCATTTCTAGAAGCTATCCAATCATTCCACATTTCTTGTGTCAAGTTATTTTTCTAAGTAGTCCATGCATTTGATGTCTCAATGTATTGGATCGTATCTACATTTTCCATCGCTTCTGATTCCACATACTCTTCATCCATTTCATCCTCAAGTGGATCATGTGTCATTTCTCTCCTAATGTGATTGTGTAACAATGCACAAGCAGAGATAATTCTACATTTTGTTTTCATTGGGTACCAAGACTTCTCTCTAAGTATTGCCTTTCTCATCTTAAGGAATCCAAAACATCTCTTAATAACATTCCTAACACCAGAGTGTTTGTAATTAAATAGTTCTTCTTTTGAATGAGGAGTGCGATTTTGTCTCCATTCATTCAAATGATAACGCTGATCTCTATATGGAGTTAAAAATCCCTCTCCATTTGTATATTCAGCATCACATAAGTAGAAAAAACCTATGATAAAAATTTATTTTTAGTACATCACTCTGAACAATGTCGAGCTAAAATAGTTAATAATTTAATGTATATTTTCCTCATACCTTTTGGGACTTTCAATCCATTTCTTCTGGATATTGCATCTCGAAGAACCCTATAGTCTGAAGCAGAACCCTCCCATCCAGGTAAGATATATATGAATTGCATATCTTGTGAACATACCCCTAACACATTTGTAGCAATTTCATTCTTCCTTGTTCGGTATCTAGGCTTATCAATTTTCAGGGCATTGACTTTAATGTAAGTTCCATCTAAAGCGCCTAAACAATTCTATTGTTTCCAATAGAATAATGACAAAAATTATCCTTTAATTGCATTTTTAATAGATTCTTATACTCAAGCTATAAATGTTTAAGAAATTTTAGTTTACCTTAAACCATTTCCATCTGAAGTCAATTGAATTCTCGAGTACAGGCTTTGGCTTCTTTAGTAGTATTGATTGCAATCTTAAAACAGAATTCAAAACTAAACCAAAATGCCTACTCACTGTCTCACCACTTCTAACAAATTCTCTCTTTATGATCCTATTCTTTGCATGATGAGAAATGATGTACAAAAAGATAGCCACCATTTCCTCAACATTCATGTTTTTTGTTGGTGTAAGCCTACCAATGCATTGAAGCATATTACATAGTTTATAAAATGCAGCTCATCCATTCTAATATTTTCAATGCATGTTAAATCAGAATCAAACACCATTCTCCTAAAATTCAATTTCCTAATAATATGTCTCTTATAGGTACTAATTTTGGATCTTTTACGCTTTCTAGTATACATTAAAATATGATAACATCCTTGAACCAAAGTATTAGCTAAAAGTATTATGTTGAACAACTCAATGGCTAATACAATAGTAGACACGATCGTTGCAGTTTGCTTTTGAGAAAACCCTTTCGTTGTGTGAACTAACAATATAAAAAAATAATTAAAATAATGAAATATAAACATTATATAAAAACAGCATATATGAAGCACAAAGTTAACTTTTCATGTCCACCTTACAAATATTCAATTTAAAAACAACATATAGAAGGATCCATTTTTGATATGCAGGGAATATGTTGGAAAAATTTCATGTAAGTTCAATTGATACTAGAGACCAATTAAATGGTAGCAATCAAAGGCAAAAAAAAAAAAAACGATTACATTGTAAGAAGCAGGACTCAAACCCGAGACCAATAATGCAAGCGTCACTAAGCAATTAACCACACAACCAACTAAACAAATTGTGATAAGGTGCAACCAAAATATAAATATGAAGAAAACCCAAATTAACAGAAAAAAGTTAGATTAAAGAATACAAGAAGAAGATAAAAAAGAAGAAAGAAAAAGAAGAATGGGAGATTTCAACCCACAATTTCAGATGATGAAAAAGCAGAGCTAGAAGAAGAAGGAGCGACTTTAGCAAAATGGAGAAAAATAAGCAAACCCTCAACCCCAAAAACGATGCTTTGCTTCGAATTGTGAGTAATTTTTTTAAAAGATGATGGGTAAAAATGTCCGTAAAGATATTGCAGAGTGCAATGTAATGTGATTGCATTGGTTTTGGACTGCAATCACATTACATCCATTGGCTGCAATGTGATTGCATTACAGTGGTTTGTTACAAAACAAACACTGCAATGTAATTTAATTGGGCACATTGCAGGGAATGTGACTTTACATCTCTTATACCAAACGCACCCTTAATGTTGACTGTTGTAATAAAAAAACATAAAGGGCATAAGATAGCTTCCAACAGTTTTTTTCATATTTCAGCCTTCCCAATATATATCGATAGTTGTCGTTTCATTTTTCAACCGTTCCAAACTTAGTTTAAGGGTGAAGGGAAGTTGAACCACTAAAGCTGAACCATCCTGCATTGTCTTAAACAATGGCCGTATCTTTGAGCAGACCCAATGTCCATGACAATGGCGACCAAAGTATGGGTGATGATAAATACTCTAGCCTACGATCAAGGAAGAAATGGAAACTAGATCTTCAACTGCCTGCCACATCAATTGGTTTTTCAATTAAACCAGGTAATGATCTGTGCTCTCCCTTACGGTTTAGAGACATATCACATAGTGGTAGGTATTGGGTAATAGAGAATGCCATGATATCGTGCGAGAAAGTGGTAGATTGGGAAGCTTACAAGAAAACATATACTTTGAGGGTGACATATCTTCATTTTTCGACATAGGTAAACTTAAGTGTCTAAGTACCTTTCCACATTTTGATTATAGCCTGACTCTTGTTAGGGAATTTTACTCCAGCATTCGCTAGAGTGAAAATGAATTTAAAAATCCTAGAGATTTTGACCCATTTGTTTTAAACGTATTTTTGGGAGGAATAGAGTTTACAGTGACTCCCTTTGATATTAGGAAGCTCTTGAAAATGAAGTATAGACACGGACAATACAAACCTCCACCATCATATGACCCATCCAGCATGTGGGCCCAAGTGACAAGCAGAAGAGAACCATACACCACAGAATCATGTTCTGCTCGTCATTTGAATTCTGCACCAGATAGGCTGGTACATAATTTTCTGGCATCCACATTATAGGGAAAGATTAGTCGTTTAAGACATGTTAGCTCTGAGGATCTATGGATGATGGAAACAATTGGAAGCCAGTTTGGCATGAATATTGCAAAATATATGATCATGAGAATGAGAGAAGTTGCCATGCGGGAAGAGACGACCCTTCCATACGAGAACATCATATCGGCTCTAGTTAAGAAAAAAGGGATATGGAGCAATAGGTATCTAGCTGATTGGACCAGTCGCAGGCCTCGTAATCTTTCGTTTCGATGGCTTATGAAAAAGGGATATGACTTGAGTCTTGATGAGCCATTAAACTTTGTCAAAGGTAGCCCAGTTCATCCTGCCCATGATACTCCATCCAGACAACCGTTTACAGTTCCTGTTTCCAATGATGTGATGTATAATATGCTTATGAGGATTGATGAGAAACTTAGTAATCAAACTGCTACAATGCAGGCATTGGAATTGAGGATATAGAATGTTGAGAATCTTCTAATGCAAAGAATAAATACAGCTGTTTGGGCAGCAGAAGCACGACAGAATTGACTATCCTTAGATGAGTTTCTCCGACATTAACCTCAGAGAAAAAGGAAGTCAGTTGTCATTGGTTCTGGCTGAGTCAACCATACCAGATGAACATTCATATTTGAGAGTTATGGGTTAACTGGATTATGGATACTGTAGTTTGTATTTCATAATTCACTTGTGGTATTTTGTTTTCTTTAACTCGATATTTTGTTATAATGGTGCTTGGGGTTGAGTTATGGTTTGATATTGTCCATGGTAATTGGCTTACCCTTTTTCGAAGAACATGACACCAAATAAGTGAGTCACGTGATGCAAGATCATCTAGTCACGAGATCCCATATCATCTAGTCACACGATTCAATAAGAATTCGTAACGCCACTCCATATATACCGCTCACGCGACTCCATATCAAATAGTAATATAATTCCATAATATCCAGTCATGCGAGTCAATATCAACTGGTCACGCGATTCTACAAAAAAGTCATGTCACACGTTTCCATATTAACTAGTAACGCCACTCCATATTTACTACTGACGGGAGTCAATTTTAAATACTCACGCGATTCTAAATTTTAACGATTCACACGATCCATATTTACTACTCACAAGATTCTAAGTGGATTGGTGACGTGATTCCATATTAACAACTGACGTGCTTCAAAATTTAGTACTCGCATGACTCCATAACGATTCAGCCCCCCTTCATTGCATTGATATGGGTGTAGAAAACGAAGAGTCAACATTCATGCCTATAAATATAAGAAACCATTAACCATTTGAATCAAATTCAATTATCTTAATCAATCTCAGATACTTAAAAAATGATGTCTAGAGATCCAAAAGTCGAGAAGGGGAAAAAGGCAACCTCCGAAAAGGAGGAGGTGCCTTTGAGTTTTAGGGACTAGTTGCACATATTCCAGCAGAAAAGCAAATCTAAAACACAAGATATCTCTTTAAAAGTGAACGGAACTTGTATGAAAGATCAAACTGAACTGTCTGGTTGAGGAATGAAAAGTAAGATACATAAGATGTCCATATGGAAGAGAAAACCTTCAAAGTGAACTGAACTTGGGTACCTCAAAAATCGTTAAAAGACGACAATGTACCAAATGGTACAATTAAGTTGAATTAAGCCTCGAACTAGACCAAATAGAGATTTTAAGATGAAATTGAGAATTTTAAAACCCCAGAATGACTTAAAATAGTGATTCGGAGTTCGAAGACTGATTTGGAGTCAAATTGAAATTTTCATGACCTAGGGGCAAAATGATCATTTTGCCACTCGAGGTTAAGATGTGAGTGTTGGATGAAATTTTGACTAAGATTGATCATTTGGAGTATAATTTGAGTTTTAGAAGTGAAGAATTTTAATTCCAGCATTTTTTCGAGGATAAGGGTAAAATAGTCATTTTACCACCCCAGGGGCAAAATTGTAATTTTACACCACCCAATACTTGTCCAGCACATGGATTTTACCCAATATTATCATGGATAATTGAGGAAATTTAAGTGGTGGAGAGAGATTGCTTAATGGGTAAGTATGACACATGGACCAATGGAATGATGACACATGGTAAATTTTTGTCCATTTAATATTTTTCTTTATAAAGCCAATTTGAACTCTTCCACATTCATTCTTATGGCCGACCAAAGCAAGAACAAAGGAAGAAAAGAAAGAACAAAAACCTTAGAGTCAAAACTCAAGAGAAAATTGGTGGATTTCAAGTAATCAAGCAATCAAAGGTAAAATTTCTTGATTTTGACTTGTGATCTACCTTTCCCATACATTTTTTTGCATTTTTCATGGTTGAATCACATGATTTCATGATGGGTCTCTTGTTGGCTGAACATTTAGAGAGAGATTTTGATGGTTGTTTTGGTTAGATTTTAAGATATTTTAGTATTTTTAGTTGATTGGTGATGTGTAGCATGAAAATTAAGCAAGAAAAATTCATGTTCTCCCATCACCCATCATTAGCCGAATTCTCCATGTGGAATATTGATGATGATTTTGATTTTATTTCAAGTGAATTGGTTAGGAAATGATGAATTACGGTGAGAAAATCAAGTAGGAAAAATCAAAGTGTTGATGCACCCACCATGGCCGAAATTCCCAAGAGAAAATGTGAAGATGATTTTGCTAAATTTTATGCTATTTGACTTGTGTTTGATCGTTTGGGGAATTGGAAGAAAAATGAAGTTAATTGGAGTTGAATTGGACATATTGGCCAATTAATCGGGTGATAGATCGAATTAGGCCAATACTATTTTATTTAGGTACACAATTGAACTTATATTGAACACCGTATTTAGATGGTTACCCGAGCGTTTAACATCCCATTTCATGCATTAGTAAAGAGCCCGAAATAGATTTATAATGGTATGACACAGTATATTGAATTATGTGTCGTGTATTGTATATAGGTGGTGAGCCATCTAACAAGGGTAAAGACGTTGTGTCAGAGGACTGAGAATAGGAGTATTTCAAACTCCTGATACGGTGAGTAACCTTATCATCATCTTGATTATCTGAAGTGAATTTTAATTCGTTTTTGTGATTTTATGGAAAATGAGTTAAAATGGTAAATCTTTCTGTTTTACAAACAAAATGTGATTAAATGAAATAATTTTATAAAATTGTCTTGAAATTGAAAGATGGTTTTGAAAATGGAGTAATTGGAGACTAATTGCTGAGTTATAAATCATGGTTTGAATTGAATGGCTTATGATAATATTGGCATGAATGGTTGAATTGGAAATTGTGTTGAAAATGTATGAACTGTTGATTTGCCTTGAGAGGCTGTAAAATAAAATAATTGCCATGTCATGCTATTACAAATTTTATTGTATGGTGGGTTTAGCCTACTACAGTGGGCGGGTTCTGTGGACCAGCCTTTTTGAGGGGCACGGAATCCTATTATATTCTTACCTCAATTGGGGAGGAACGTAGGGTAACTCCCGAGGTACAACTTTAAAGTTCACTTCACGCCAAACCACCACGTGTGGGTGAACTCAGCCGACGCCAAGGAACGGCTATGTTTTCAAAATAAAAACATGATTTATGCGTACATGACTTTTTAACAGCCTTGACGGACTCAGTTGGGATAGCCCTAGGCCAAGGTATCCCTAATAACTGAGTATGATAATGATTTTGGCACGAGCCAAGCTTTTCAGGAAATCATAAGCCTCGTTGTTTATTTTGGTGAAATGAATCTATTTTATCTTATTAAAATGAATTCGAAATGCTGTGAATCATTTTTATGCTAATCTATTTTATCTGTCTCAATTTACTCAGCTTTATATATTTTAGATGGTATTTGTTTACTCACTGGGATTATATAATCTCACCACCCTCCTTTCCACCCCTTTCAGGCTTAGGATAATCGGTAGATAACTCAATTAGTTGAGGCTTATAGTTGGACTTGCATCCTCAAAAACTATAGGTTTACCGCTTTTGATACTTTTGGTCGTTCATGGGCCCACGTGTCACTGTAAATTAAATCTTATACTTTGATTATCTGTATTACAGTATGTATGAATTTATTTAGCTTTTACGCTATAAAAATTATTTACCAGTAACTCTATAAATATTTTTTTATAAGAAAATAGAATATTTTATTGAATATTTTTATTATATTCAAATAGGTATAATTTCATTTTAAATGAATGTTTTAGACATCTAAACTTATTTTTGATTATGAAATATGTGTTTTTCACTCGCGTACTACATTTTTAGCTGGTTTCGAGATTTTTGAGGAAAAATGACCAAAATACCCCTGTGAAAAGAAAATTATTTTTTTATTGTTTTGATTTGGAAATGGTTTATAATCTCTCAAAACATGATACTTAACAATTGTTGCTCATAGGGGAGGTGCGAAAACTGATATTAAAGCCTTGTAAGGTTTCGATTGGCATTCCGGGCAATAAATGTCTATCGATACGTCGCGGAGATTGTCACAGGCTCGAGGGGAGTATCGGGTCGTGACACACTATCTTCCGGTACGACACCTATAACATTATCAGAGTTTGTAGTCCGCATTGGACAGCGGTTTCGTTTGTGCCCGGATTATCTGCAAATTGCACATGTCTTGGGTCGACGTCATCCAACTGTCGGCTGAGCAGATGATGTTTCCCCGTTTGTTAGTAGAAATGCAAACGGAGTTTGGCAATTTTATCTATTATGACCATAGCTCTTACATTGTGAACATCTACGTCATTTGCTACCTTCCCCAACTGATGGAATCTTTTTCCTCCTAGGTCTTCCTATTTGACCTTGCCAACTTGATGGCAAAATGACAATTTGTTGAACGTCATCAGGGATGTCCCATTCACTAGAATGCCTAACTGGGCGAATGGGAACCGCATATCCCTCCGCCCAAGATCGAGTCTTGTAATAGTCTGAGCATAATTCAATGGCTGCACGTTTACACTTACTGCTAAGGCAATGAAATCACAGTTGGCAAACAATGTAAAAATTCAATTCATCATACACAATATAACAAAACATGATTGCTCATACCTTATTGCAGCCATGGCATGCGTGCAGGGGAGTAAATCGGATTGGAACTCACCGTATGAACACTCCTTGGTGGAGAGGTTCACGACTTTGTCCTTACTCCCGCCTATAACTTGAAACTCCACTCGATCGATTACTTGTATGGAAAAGTGACATGCTTCATTGAACCGTCTGTTCAATAAATCGGTAGCCCAAGGGCTGAGGGGGGTGGTCGAATGTAATGCCTCATTGTGCTGGTCATGGAACCAACGTTGAAACATGCCTCTGATGCACTCAATCAACACCGTTATTGGCATTTTTCTTGCATGCCTCAGGCAGGAGTTAATACACTCCGTAGTATTGGATGTCATTAGCTTGTTTCGCCTTACTGGTGACCATGCACGTGCCCATCTCTCAGGGCCTAATCTCATAAGGCTATCATAAGTAGGTTTGCAAAGCTGTTTCAACTGATTCATATGTTTGTCAAAATCGGTGACCCTATAGCAGTTGGCGGCCATGGTGAAAATCGCTGCAACATCTTCGCACTTGAACCTGTTTTTAACGTTTTTCCCTAAGTGGTAATTGGATAGACCGTGATGAGCGTCCTTGTACACTTGTTCAACTGCATTCTTAATGTCAAGATGCTAATCAGAAATGAACATTGCATTTCTACTCATTCGCATCTTTGCATACCGCCACAAACAGAATACCCTTGAACGTGGCCAATGCCAAATGCAAATGGATATATCTACTCATTCGCCTCTTTGCATACCGCCACAAACAGAATACCTTTGAATTTGCCTTTTAGATGTGTGGCATCGATAGCGACTACAGGCCGCATTACAGCATTGAACCCCCGAATACATGGCTTGAACGCCTAGAAACAATATTTGAATGGTTGTTCCCCATCAGTAGCGACACGTGACAGTACCGAAATTTTCACGTTCCAACATATGGAAATACGAGGGGAGGAGTTGGAATGACTCTTTCGGCAGACCGAACACAAGACTCTCTGCATACTCCTTCGCTTGCCAAGCCTTACCATATAGGTATTGCAATCCCCACTTACGATTCATCTCTTCCATTATTTCCTTTGGTCTCAATGGGGTTACACAATTTCCTTACACCCTGCTGGAGATAAGCTCACTAATTACCCTCTCGCTCGCAGTTTAGTACCCACATTACAAACCATCGACAGTACACGTGTGTACCTTCTGCAACATCCGAACTTGCCAATATTCTCCCTCAGGTAACTTCGTTGCACGCAAAGCAAACTTGCATGCCTTATCCTTACAACCAACCTCAAAATGAGCGTGACATGACTTTTTAACTCTAAACTCAAAATGCTCTTTTAGTGCCAACATGCTCAAAGCTTGTTTCAATTTAGCCTTCGATAGAAACACTTTTCTACGATATAAGTGGTCGTCCATTGATCTGGATTCCTCACTCCCAACTATTTATAAGGGTATCATATCTAGCCCGTGAATAATCCACTGATGAGATACCCTTGTATTTACCTCTCTTGATCACTGTCATCAGGTGAACGAATGTTGTTCTCAAGTGCGATGGTGTTCTTGTAAATAGGGTCCGCACCCTCAATATCTTCTAATTCAACGGATCTGCCATGGTCATCCAACTCAACATCTTCTAACACAACAGTTGTGGTATGACCTGTACCGCTATCTGCATGATTACAATCAGGAATGTCAGTCTGCTCAACCATGTTGTCCTCTAAAGGATCTTCATGTCTGCCAACATAATCATCTTCACAGTCATAACGCAACTCATCGTTCTAATCTGCCGTGTTGTCTTCTTGAACATCATCCTCAATCTGATTAGATGCATCGTCATCACTCACAACCATCACAGTGTCGTTTACTAATGACAATGGACCCAATGCATTTTCGAGCGACAATTGTGTTTGTTGCAAAGTACCGAGTATTTTGTTCGATGCACATTTCGATTAGAATTGTGCAGATATCATTTGCAGACACCTCATGTGTGCATTGGGCTACTGAAACTCATGAGGATACATCAGACGTGATTGCCATGGTTGTTTGTTAGGAAATGCATGGTGTGGTATGTCAGAATAATTAACATTATGTTCTTATTGATTACTATGTTGGATATCGTGCTCATGTGGAATATTGTTTGCATTTCCTGCCTTAACTGTCACAAACACAACAACTACCCTCTCATCTCGCAGAATACTCGCTACATCTTCGTCATCCCTGATAACTGTGCGCGAAACCCCTGCGGCATGGCTGAGCGATGCATGTAGCTCGATTTCATTCTTTTGTGAGTTGACCCCAACAACTTCTTCAACCAGCTTCACTAGTCCCGAAAATGATAAATAACTCCAAACACCCCTCACTCATGTCTCACCACCTTTGTAAGTGTCATCGACCTAATGACCTCGTATGTAATCATAAGCTTCACATTTGGCAGGCTGCTAAAATTTAACAGAAAACTCCAAAAAATAAGTGTCATGATCAGTCAATTTATCAAAAATAGCCCCTCAATGCATAGAAACCACTTATGCAATGCCTAAGTCACATTTGACCGATCGCAGAAATTTAATAGAAATTAAGTGTCGCAATGTCTAATACACATTAATGCAATGCCTAATAACTAGTGAACAAACACCCCTAAACAAGAGGCAAATTGCACAAGTCACTCGCCATCGCTCTCGCAATATATAATAACAAGTCACGTAATATATAAAAAACCAGTAATGCAATCCTAAAAAACTACTGAACAAAAGCCTCTAAATAACACATGAATTGCACAAGTCACGAGCCACCACTCTTGCAATACATAACAACAGGTCACGTAATATATAAAAACTAGTCACGTAAACCTAAAAAACTACTGAACAAAAGCCTTTAAACAACACATGAATTTCACAAGTGATATGCCACCACTCACGCTACAACAGGTAACGCAATATATAAAAAAAAGTCACGCAAGCCAAAAAAACTACTGAACAAAAGCCTCAAAACAACACATGAATTGCACAAGTTACGCGCCACCACTCTCGCTACAACAGGTAACGCAATATATAAAAACTAGTCACGCACTGCCTAAAAAACTACTGAATAAAAGCCGCAAAAGAACACATGAATTGCACAAGTTAGTCACGCACCGCCAGGCTCGCAACAACTAAGAATAAGTCATTCAATGAATAATATGCCTCTAAATAAGAGGTGAATTGCACAAGTCACACACCACCAATCTCGCAATACCTAATAATAAGTCAATCGATGCCTAATATCCATTCACGTTATGCCAACTTAAATAGTCACATACTGGCCCAACGTCACGCAATACATAACAACACGTCACTATAAGTACTCTATTCCATATACATATAAACCACTCACACAATGTCTCAACAGAAAATATGCATTGCACAATTCACGCACCGCGTATAACCCACTCTTCCAATACCTAATAATAGGTCACCCAATGCCTAACATCCATTCACGAAGTTATTTAGCATAATATAACTTAAACGAAGAAAATAACTCAACAAAATATGTGCTCAATGAAAATAAAAATTGCTATGAATTTTATTCAAATTTTATTAAAAAGACCCCTTCGAAAATACAAGGAGATGATACAAAAAAAATGAACCTCATTTCTTCATAACTTCATCAACTTTGAACTCTATCTCGGCGAGAATCTTTTCGTTGCTCAAGATGGCAGTGTCCAGGTCAAAAGTCCTTTGCATCAGGTTGTCGATGAGGACTTGCATCTCCTACTGGAATATGTGAAACTGGTCCCTCACATTCAAGAATATGTGCAACTGGTCCCTCACACTCGAAGGCACCTCCTCCTTTCCGAAGGCTGCCTCTTTCCCCTTCTTGACTCTTGGATCTTTGGAGGTCATTTTTCAATTATCTGAGATTGATTAAGATAATTGAATTTGATTCAAATGGTTAATGGTTTCCTTTAGTTATAGGCATGAAAGCTGACTCTTTGTTTTCTACAGCCATATCAGTGCAATGAAGGGGGGTTGAATTGGTTATTAAGTACCTGTTCGGCCTACCCTTTCATCTTATTTACCTCTTAAAAGTAAAAGTTAGGCCAAACATCATTTTCCAAGAAATTCTTAATAAAAGTAGCTTAAAGGTTTTCTCTCTTTTTCACTAATCAAAAAAGATTTTAATGTTACCTCTTTTCTTTTTTCCAAGAAATTCATTACCGTTTCCTCTTTTCTCTTCTTTTTTTTTTTAATTTCGGCTTCAGGGTAGACCAACCAAAATGTCACGACTCGAAACTCTCATCAGGCCCATGACAACCGCCGCGATGTCCCCATAGGCACTCATTACCCGAAATATCGATCGGAACCCCGCAAGGCTTAGCATCAGTTTTCGCATCTCCCCTGTGAGCGACAGTAATTAAATCTCGCATTTCAAGAAATTATAATTCATTTCCAAAGTAAAATAATATAATATTATTTTTTGGCTCACAAGGGTATTTTCATCATTTTTCTTCGAAAATATCGAAACCCGCCAAAACATGGTATGTGGGTGAAAAACACATGTTTCATAATTAAAAGTAAATTTAGATGTCTAAAATAATTATTTGAAATGAAATTATAATAGTTTAAATAAAATAATAATATTCAATAAAATATTCTATTTTTAAAAAAAACAATATTTATAGAGAAATCCGTAAATAATTTCTGTAGTGCAAAAGCTAAATATATTCATATGTACTTTAAAGCAGATAACTGAAGTATAAAATTACTTTTACAGTGACACGTGGGCCCACATCTAACCAAAATGCATCGAAAGCTGAAAACCTACAGCTTTTGCCGATTCAAGTCCAAATGAAGGTCCATGTCAAAGTCAACTAACTATGAAATTTTCCGAGCCTGAAATGTGAGGGAATGAGGGTGGTGAGATTATAAAATCCCAGTGAGTAAACAGATACCATCTAAACTATCTAAAGGCGAGTAAATGGAGACGAATTAAAATATTCTTTTCCAATATATGTTTCACAACATGAATATTCAGTTTACTCAATTAATCAACATGGCTTATGTATTTCACAAAACTTAGCTCCTGCCAAAATCATTCCCGGAGATGCCTTGGCCTAGGCATCTGACCGAAACCGTCAAGGCTGTTCAGTGTAGTACACACATGAACATATTTTTACATTTGAAAATCTATGGCGTTGGCTGAGTCTCACTCTCACGCGGTGATCCACGTGAAGTGCACTCAAACCTTTACCTTCAGAGATACCCTCCACACGGCTCTCCGATCGAGGTAAGGTATATTTGATTCTGTGCCCCCTCTCGTAGGCTGGTCCATAGAACCTCCACTGTAGGGATTATGGATTATTTTATCTACCACCTGATTTATAAAATCTTTATCTGCATGACATAGTAATTTATCGCAATCTAGCCTCTCAAGGCTGAATACATAGTATATATAATTTTGATACAAATACTGACTTTGCCATTCATGCTCACATATTGCTATAAGCCATATAATTTAAAATACAATTTAGAACACAAGCAGGTAATCTCCAATTACTCTATTTTCAAAACCAGTATTCAATTTTTCAGAAAATTTATAAAATTATTTTATAAAATCACAATTTCTCCTAAAACATAGCAATTTACCATTTAAACCCATTTTCCATAAAATCACACAATTGTATAAAACTACTCTATATAATTAAGACGATAATAAGTTTACTCACAGTTTTAGGAGTCGATGTACTCCTAATCTCAGTCTTCAAGCACAATCTCTATACTTTTATCAGCATAATTTACTCACCACCTATCCACAATGTACAATATATAATTCACCACATTAATACTTGACCATTATAAAATCAATTCAGGCTCGATGTATATACATGATATGATATGCAACTTATCTGACTACCGCTTAAATGCGGTGCTGACCTAATTCGGCCTATTACCCGATTAAATGACAATTGTGTCCGATTTGGCTCCAAATTGCTCCATGTCATTTCTAATATTTCAATTCACTAAATACAATTTCAATAATCTAAAATTTAGCCTAACAACCCTCACAATTCGTCTTGAAAATTTCGGCCATTGTGGTGCACTATCATTAAAAATTTTCCCATTCCATTTTCTCACCATAAATCATCATTTCATCAATTTTTCAACCAATTCACTTGATCACAAAATCAATTCATTACTTCTACACTTCACATAGGGTTCGGCCATTGAAGGTTCATGGGAAAAATGGATTATTTTCTTGTTGTTTTGTTTCTAAACATGCTTAACTAACGCTAAACAAGCTTAACTAATGCTAAACACCAACATAACTCAAAATCAAACAATTCCAACATCATTTCTCTCACCAAACCCATTCGGCCAGCCATGATTTTCCCATGAAAACATACAATATTAAGGAGAAATGCATGGGTAAGGTAAATCACTAGCAAAATCAAAGAAATTTTACCTTTGCTTGATCAAATCCTTGAATTCCAACACTTTCTCTTTGATTTTTCCCACCTAGGGTTTGTTCTTCCTTGGTTTCTCTTCTCTTCTGGTTTGGCCGACTACTATGGGAGAAATGGGCTGGTTTTTATGCCTTTTTATAAAGAAACAATAAAACAATAAAAGCATGACACATGGCATTTCCTTATTGGTTTAAATTTTAAATATTTGACTTTTAATTCTTTAATTCTCCACCACACATTTCTCATGTTTATCCATTTCCATGATGAATAAAATCCCTTGGTCTTGACAAATGTCGGGGGTAAAAATTTACCGATTTGCCCCCAGAGCAATAAAATTACCGTTTTTGCCCCTATACTCCAAAAACACCGAGAATTAAAAAAAAAATTCACTGCTAAACCTCATATTATACTTCATATGATCAATCTTAGTCAAAAATTTTATCAAATACCCAAATTAAATTTTTAGGTGGCAAAATGACCATTTTACCCCTAATGGGTCAATTTTCCAGATTGACTTCAAATCGGCCCTCGAACTCCGAATCACCATTTTAGGTCATTCTTGAATTGTGAAATTCCCAATTTCACCTTAAAATCCATATTTTAATTAGTTCAAGGTATAAATCGACTTACTTGTACTTCTAAGCATAATACCGACTTTTAAATATTCTTCCGGGGCTGTTCAAATATACAATCACTCTATCAGTCTCATGTGTAACATGGTAGATAATTTAGGGCTGGGCTTGACGCAAAATCTAATACTATTGCTACTATACAAGTCTGAAATTATATAAAAACTTCAAGAATTACATTAGAGCCTATTAGGTTATTGAAGATAATCAGTAGAGAATCACCTTCAGCATTAGGTAGCTAAAGTCACGCAATGCCTACAAATAGGTCACGCAATGCTCAATAAATATTCAGTCATGTAATATTCAGTCACGTAACGTCTATCACGTAACGCCTATCACGCAACGCTAACAAATATTCAATCACGTAATCCCTATAAAGAACTCACACAATACTCAACAAATATTCAGTCAAGTAATATTCAGTCACGTACTACCTGTCACGCAACGCTTAACATATATTCAGTCACGTAATGCCTATAAAGAACTCACGCAATGCTCAACAAATATTCAGGCACCTAATGCCAAATAAACAAGTAACAATTCCTAATATCCAGTCACACACCCTAATATCCAGTGACTCAATGCCTAACAATTATTCACGCATCACCTATAAACTGATTAATTTCGCTACCCCTAGCCAGATTTAAGTTTCTAAACTCATATAATTTACCCATCAACTTTTTTGTTCTATGAATAACCCTAAATAAACACAAGAACCCATAACAAATACCTTAAAGTCATCTCTGAACTTTGGGATAGTGAGAAAGTTGGCTTTCAATATAAACCTCGATGGCGTTAGAGAGTTGGATGGAGGGATAGCTAAATCTAAATCGTGATTTAATTTTGGAATTTTATGCTGAATGGCGGGAGAGCAGAAAGAAAGAAACTGAGATGCGTCTTCATTTGGATCAATTGGATTAAAGGGTATTCTTGTCAAGTCATGCAAAAAATTAGCTAAAAATAGTTAAAATTATAGAGACTGTTATTTTTTAAGTCACCTTACAATGAAGGTCATTTCCTACAATTTCCTCTAATAAGTCTCTACAATACTTTTTGATTAAGTGTTTGAACTTTTGTTCTGTTTATCATGGATCGTATTAATCAATCAAGAGAAAATAAGATTAAAAGGGTAGGAATATTAGGAACTAAGAGATTAGATGTAACCATAACAATCTTTTGTCAATCAAATTCACTCCCAAGTAGAAGAATAAGCTACTTTCAATCAAAGAAGGCATAAGGAATCCAAGCTTAAGTAAATGTGTTTTTTTGGTTATAACATAGTGATAACAATATTTCATAAATTGATATTGTTTATTATTAGTAGGTTTTTTTTAGATAAAAAAGAAGATAGTTCTTCTTTTTCTCTGCTTCCCCATAGGTGTCTCCATATATTGAATGTAATAGGTGTTTGTAATACTTTTTTATTGAGTTTTTGAGTATTTGTTTTGTGTATGATGGATCATATCAATCAATCAAGAGAAAATAGAATTAGAAGAGTACAAATATTTTGAACCAGCTCAACATGAAGTCTAACTAACTTGCTTCCTCTTTTGATGATACCATAGTGAAGGATATCAAACATGCTCATCATGCACGTGTTTGATGCAAAATCACAATGTCTTTTGATTTTTGAAGACTTATTTTTACAAACTACAATGTAACTTCATGTTTGTTGATAACACTTTGATTCACCTTTTGTTTTTAGACAAGTATCCTTTCTATAAAATATAAATTAATTTCATATTTTGTTCATATGAAAATGGTTGTGCCTTGAGCACAAAACATAAGCTACACTGTAGTATATAATTAATAATTTTCTTATAGTTGAATGTTGACCTTTGGCTAGGTTTAACAAATTAAAAGACTCAAAACTTGTGGCTTTGAAAATAATTATGTCAATATCAAACCCTTTAATATTAACATGGATTATATGGTCTACAGACTCAAAATACGTAGTTTTAGGCTGAGCAGTTGCTAACCTCTTTATATCAGAGAGGGATGAGAAAATGAAACAGCGAATGAGTCTAGTTTAGATTTTGGAGGGTTAACATTGTATTTATTTTCTTATTTCAATTTTCTTTTATCACTTTCAATAAAAAGTAAGAATGGCTATGCTAGTGACAATAATTCTTTTTTGACTTAATTTTAATCACAAGATTTTTTTTCTTTTTTTTTTTTTTTGTTATTAAATATTCCAAGTTTGAGTTGTTAGTTTTTTTAAAATAATATTGTTAACTGAAATTTGTACTAGCAAATTAATTTACAAAAAGAAAGCTTGAAACAGCAAAAGAAATCGATCAAAAAAACCATAATACCAGATTGAAAATTAAAATATCAAATCTGATAAAAAAAAATGTAACATAAATAGAAAGAATGTACTCAAACAAATAAGGCTCAGAATTGAAAGCTTTCACAAGTTTGAAAGCCAATGTATTAGGCTTGATTGAATAGGTGCTTAAGGAGCTCACAAGTACAATCAAATCACGAAAGTCTGTATTGAAAATATTTTACAATCTTGCAATAGGTGTCTGCAATACTTTTTGATTGAGCTTTCGGTTTTTGTTTTGTATATGATGGATAATATTGGTAGATTTGGAATTCAACAAATTTGAAATGGAATTGAAGACATTGGCATATTTCCAAGTCCTTTATTTATATTTATATATTTTTTTGAAAGATATATATTTGCATATTAATTTCATTCCAATATTTTAAAAAAAAATACATCTATTTGACTTTGTTTCGATGAAGTGCAGGCCTTGAAACCTAACTATCTATTAGGTTCCAAGTTAGTGCAGGTTTAATTTAACTTTACAAATTTATTTAGTTATATATTGATTTTTTTTATTGGTTACGTTATGAGCTTTTGTGGTTAATTATTATTTATTTTATTTACTCGAACATGTGTTTCTATAACTGGAAAAAAAAAACCTTCAATTGCAGACTACCGTTTTTATTTTTTTTTTCATTTTATAATGCATAAAGAGAAAGCCCGTATTAATTTAAAAAAAAATAGAGAGAACCAGTATTTGGTGGAATCAATGCAAACAAGATAGTTATTATATATATATTTTTATAGTACTAAAGATATTAACAATAATTCCATTACAAATGAGAAAAGCACTCATAGCAGAGAAAAGAAAATAAATTGTAACATGCAAAACACTTGATCGATTATATTCTTGAGAAGATGCCCAATTGCACATGGTCCTATCTTCCTCTGGGTGCGTAAATACTTGGGCTAAATTGTTGCTTCATGGGAGCTCGTGATGGACGACGACCGCTTGGTAGTGGGTCTTCCTTCATACTTCGACGGGTTAAACTTAAACGGACCAAATTTTCTGTCATTGGGAGCATAAAAACCAAATAATTTAGTACTGTATATGTTTGCATCAAAAAGAAAATAAAAAGAGTAGTGTATATGTATGCAATAATATGCAACTTACTACAAAGAATATTCTACGTAAGAATATTGGACATATAAATGTGTAGGTTAATAGAGAGAGAGAGAGAGAGAGGGAGAGAGAGAGGGTTGATTGCCTAAACAAGGAAGCTATATTTGATCAAATCAAATCAAATCAAATTGCACCTTGAATTGTTGAGAAGTCAGGAATGTTGGCCTCTACCAGCAGGGGCCATGCATTAATCGATAACATCACATAGGCTGCAAGTAAAGCATACACAGCAGCTCTGGAGATCCTTCCCATTCTTCGATTCTTTCACGATTTCATCAAGTAAATGTGCTCCCACGACTTTATCGATCAACCTAAAGTGTTCCCAGGTCCGATTCTGTTCCTATTTTGTTGTTGCTTAAAGTTGATATATACATATGTATATATATACATATGTATATATATATATATATATATATATATATATATATACATATGTATATATATATATATATATATATATATATACATATGTATATATATATATATATATATATATATATATATATATACATATGTATATATATATATATATATGTATATATATGTGTAGATAGATAGATATAGTCAACCATCCTGCTTTAAAATGTTAAAGTCAATCATCTGTTATCTTGTAGTGCTGTCTTCTTCACCTATTATACAATTTGTGCATTGTGCTTTGTTTTTCTTTAACAATATATCAGGCAAGTAGTCAAAAGAGAATTTTTTTTTAATTTATTAAAGAGAAACTAAGTGAATGAATTTAAAAATAACTATCGTAGTTGAATTAGTGGTGAATTAGAATATCGGAATTACTTTTTGAATTATTCTTTATAATATTTAATAATACATAAAAAGTAAAAGTAACAACTGATTAAAATAAATTATTCAGACAATTTTTTGTGTTATGTAGTGTTCACATTATTTCTTACATACCTTTGTCATGTTCAATTTACCAATACTAAGTATATAATTGGTAAATCACGAGCTTTAACATTGAATATATGATAAGCAAGTAATATTGATTTGTCATGAACTCTAAACAATTGAGCTTGATACTTTGCTCTCCCCAGATTAAGAAAATATGTTAAAAAAAAAAGAATTGATAATTAACTATTAACCAGTAGTAGAACTGAGAAGGTCCCAAAAGTTGATTGCACGAGAGTTCACATCAAGTTAATTGATTTGTCATCACATCAAGCTTCTCATTTACTGGCATATATTTACAATTTTACTTTCTTTGTTCCGTAACGTGAATGGAAGTATAAAAATATAGGGATGGGGCTTTCTTTGAGTTAACCTAAAAACTATTTAGTTAATTAATTAATCATCCAAACCGTCCCTCACCTAGAAAATAAAAATGAAAGTAAATTTTGGATACAAATTTAATTTGTCTCTATAAAATAATCAATGAATATTTGTGACAATGAAAATAATATTACTACCCTTGCGACTTGCGCAAAGTTTGTTTCTAAGAAGTAATCTATTTTCTGTTTTCTGAATTCTATCATAAATTTTTAATGCAACTTGAATTAATGTTTTATAAGAAGTACGAATGCTTTGACATTTTCAGCATAAATATGCATGATACTAGATGCTATAGAGATGGGTTTTAATATAATATATATATATATATATATATATATATATATATAATTTTCACAATATCGTTAAATGTTGACCATGAGCTAAGTTTGGAGCTAACAAATTAAAAATTACATAATCCAAATAAAAACTTCTGACCTTCAAAATGATTATATCAATATCAAACCTTTAATATATTAAATTGGGTTATAGGGTCTACTGCCTAGAAATGCGTAGTTATATTTATATGTAACAATTTATGCTTGGCTTAGGAGCCATTAGCCTCTTTGTATAAAAGAATTTAGATTTAAAATTCGAAACTCCATTTCTCTTGTATCTCCCTGTATATACCCAAAAAAAGTATGCAATTATACTTATATGATATGTCGATCTTCAAGTAGAATTATAATATTGAGTTTCATATGTTCAAATTTCAAAAATAAAACCAGAAGAAGAAGAGAGATCAGAGTGTATGGAATATTGTTACCAGAAAAGAAAAATGTTGTTGATGTTGTTGTTGAGAGAGAAATTAAATGAATAAATCCTAAAGAAATATATTAAATTTAAGGATGAACATGAGAGAAAGAAACAGAGGTCAGGTCTAGTTTAAACTTTGGAGGGTTAATATTTTATATATTTTCCTATTTTAGTTTTATTTCATCACTTTTAGTTTAAAGTAATTACAGGTATATATGCTAGTGACAATTTGTTTTGCTTTATATTTTCTGGTTTTTAATAATTCTAAGTTTGAGTTGTTAATGTTTTTCTTTAATCAAATAATTATCCAACTAGATGAAATTGATAACTAAAATTTGTTTGAGAAAATTAATTTAGCAGTAAAAAGACATCGGTTACATCAGATGATTTCAATCTTAGGAAGATGATGCGGTTCATTTTGCAGCCACAATAAAAACTTAAAAGAGCAAAAGTAATCGTTAAAAAATACCAGATTGAAAATCAAAGAGCGAGATTATAAGAATCTCGGGTAGGCATTTTTTATTGAATTTCGAGGATGATTCGGTTAGAATGAAACTTAAGGAGGAGGGAGGGAGGGAAGGAGCTGAATGAATGGTTCTTTGATATCGAAGAATGGCACCCAAAGTTTAAACCCAAGCTAATAGATGTTGGATTGTGTGTAAGGGCATCCCCCTCCATGCCTGGAACAAATCAACATTTCAGAATATTGCCAACAGTGTGGGTTCATTGATAAGGGTGGGGGAAGAAACAAAGAAGCTTAAATCATTTGACAAGGTAATCATGCAAGTGATGACTGGTTCAAAGGCTCCCATCCAAATGTTTATGGGTTTGGAGGTTGCTGATGAAGTTTATGAGGTGTGGTTGGATGAATTTCTGTTATTTAATGTACTGGACTGCTCTATGTGTTCGTCTGCGCAAGAATGGCGCTCACAGACTAGCTTGAATTGCAGCGTCTATTATAGAGTACATTGCCGAGGATGTTGAAATAAAAGAAGAGGAAGTCCATTCAGGAAGCGTTAGGCTGGGAGATGATTGTCAACATGTGGACTTCCAAGACTTTATGATACCGAACAGGGTTGAAGAAGTGGTAGAAGAAGGGATGATGGGTAGCTTCAAACATGCAGAGAAGAGAGCAGGAACGATTGGAGAAGAAAGTGAACAGGAATCAGGGTGTTGGACACAATAATAGGGCCAGTGAGCTGTAACCAATTTTCCCGCTTAAGTAAAAATCCAAAAGGGAATTCAACCCTTGACTCTCCAAGTCAATTTACAGACATCATTTATCCAAAATACATGCTTAAACACTAGATCCTCATATCATTATCACATCGCATGTATCATCAATCAAACAATCTATGTTATACAATAAGATTGTAACATTCCCATGTCATGCTTTATGATTATGCAATAAGTGAAATGCTCATTTAATGATGTTTTAAAAACATGTTGCAACACGTTATCCACATTTTCATGGCTAAAAGAGTGGAGAAAAACATCAAATACTCAAGTATCAAATCCTATTAAAAAAAAGAAAGAAAGAAAAATCAAGTTAGAGCAAATAAATCCCATTCTTTCACTTAGCTTTTAAGCTATGTGTGAACTTCAAATTTTGGCCATAATTACACGCGGGTCCAGTACTTTTCAAAATAAACACTCTGCTCTAAACGTGTAAACAACATTAATATTTAATTGTGAAATGTCTAAAACACTTTTCTTGTTTTTTTCACTCTTTTTCTTTTTCTCAAGTCAACCGACTGACGATGCTCCCTTACCCCGATCAACCACCCCAAGGGTGGTGCTTCCTAGTGTTCTCTTGGGAAGCACCAAGACCATTGCTCGCCAAGAAGCACCAAGACCATTGCTCGCCAAGAAGCACCAAATCGGTGCTCTTGTGGGAGCGCAATTTGGCCGGATTTGGTGCTTTGTCAGATCTGGCCACAGGGTGGCTGGCCGGCCATCAAAAGGTAAGTAGAGTTTTTTAAAAAAAAATTATAATTTAAAAATTTTTAAAATTAATAAATAGTAAATTATCTTTTCAATATTGTCATGCCATCAAATTAATAAAAATATTAACAGTTGACTAACGGTTGGACTTATGTGTCAAGCGAAAAATCTTCTTTTGAGATGAACTTTATATTTTGAAAACTAATGGACCTGTATAAAATTATATCTAAAATCTAAAAATATTAATATTTTTTATCCTAATTTTTATAAATAATCTATATAATAAAATCGATACTTATAGTTTTAAAAAAAAAAACCTTACAAAAACCATCTCATCTCTCAAACTAGTAAATTCTTCTCATCTATTATCATACTCGTATTTAAGTCTAAAAATCTTGACGCATTCTTCAACATGACCCACATATATCGGAACTAGTTATTATACTCCATCAAAAAGTTCTCTTGGATTGACTCACAAGGATGTTCTTCATTACACTTCACCAATGTGCGAAGTGTCAATTAAGGAGAAAGTCAAATGCAAACGCAAGGGGTTTTGCCACTATCTCATGGGATCATTTTATACATAGTTATAATAGAAATGAGTAATCATGAATTCATCTACCCAAACAAAAAAAAATAATGCACACGCTGTGGTGTATCTGGTGCCACAGTGGAACTAGAAGGTGGAGGATCCTTCTGCAGACTCCGACAGGGTAAACTTTGAAGAACTAGATTTTCTGTCCTTGGGAGTTGAAAATAAATAATTATGTACGCAAATCAAAAAATAAAATAAATTGGACATACTTGATCATACCTCATCTATACAATATGCACGTAGAAAAAAAGAAAAAGCGTATCCTATCAAATATTAAATCAATATACAGATACTGAAGCTATAAAGAGTTGTACCTTTGATAGCTGAAAACTGAGGAATTCTTGCTTCTACTGTCAGAGGACACCGAGTCATTGATAATGCTAAATATGCTAACAGCAAAGTACAGACAGCAAAATTCAAACCGGTCCTTCCCATCCTTTAGATCTCTGAGTATGCTTCTCTTAATATTACAAGGGGTTTACTGCCTCTAACATGCATTGCAAAACTTAACCATTTATACAAGAAAGAAAACTAAGACTGTTCCACTGATATATATTGCTCTGTTAATAAAAATTAGTGATAGAAACGGTCGAAAGCGAAAATTTTCAACTTTGAATAGTCAAAGTCTACTAATAAATTTCATCTAGAAATTAAGACCATGAGAGCCTACTTATTTTTCTTAATTATTCAAGCATGGCTTTCTTGGCACTTACAAGGTATTTTCTATTCTTTAATTTCTACGTTGGATACAATTTCTCGGCATCGTCGATCGTGACAAGGTGGAATTAAGAAGCAATGGCACTCTCTCTTGGGACAATTTTCTTCTGTCATAAAGGACTTGCTTTTGTGTTAAGAGACTTGACTTTGATTTTAATCTGCTGCTTCCTTAAAATGATCAGTCAGATTTTCCTGACGAGAAACAACTACGTAAGTAAGGTTATAGACTTTTTTCTGCTTTGTTTGAGGTTTTTGTGTCTTATTAAGAGAATCCTTGACGTATTATTTTGGGCTATGTTAGATAGACTTTTGGTTATTAATAAATTATTTCACAATATTGTTGAATGTTGACCATGAGCTAAGTTTGAAGCTAACAAATTAAAAATTACATAATCAAAGCAAAAACTTTTGACTTTTGAAATGATTATGTCAATATCAAACCCTTAATATATTAAATTGGGTTATATGGTCTACGGCCCAAAAATACGTAGTTATATTTATATGTAACAATTTATGCTTGGCTTAGGAGCTATTAGCCTCTTTGAACAAAAGAATTTAGATTCTGTTAGGATAGTCTTGAATTGTGATTTAATTAGAATTGTTTAATTCTAATTAAATTAGTATACCTTATTAAAATAGTCTTTAAATCTAGTTAGACTAAAATAACAATTCTTAATTCTATTAGAATAAGATTTCTAATTATATTAGGATAAGGTTATTGTATTTGGCACTATAAAAAGACCTTATGGGTTAAAGAATAATAATCACCTAAATTTAGAGAGAGTGATTTAGGTGTACGTGGGATAAGGGTTATGAGTTTGAGACTGTTCTTGTAATCTCCTAATTTTTCTCTTAGTAGATTTTTCTCTGTTGTTGTGCCTGTGGACGTAGGTCATCAAAAGACCGAACCACGTAAATTCTTGTGTTCTTGTGGGTGTGCTTGATTTCTTTCTTTCTTTATTCTATTGATTGGGTTAGATCTTGGGCAATTCTTTAGAGACAATTCCGCAATTTCTCAACAAACTGATATCAGAGCTTCAAGGTCTTTGGTCAATCTGAATCTCGCTATGTCAACTATGTCGACCAAGTATGAGATTGAAAAGTTTAATGGAAGAAACGATTTCAGCCTGTGGCGTGTTAAGATGCGCGCATTGCTAGTGCAACAAAGACTATTGAAGACAAAGACTATTGAAGGCACTGAAGGGAAAAGAGTATCTTCTTTCGAATTTATCTGATGGTGAGAAAGATGACCTTATGGAGAAAGCACATAGTGCTATTCTCCTAGCTTTGTCTGATGAGGTGCTGAGAGAAGTTACGGATGAAGAATCTGTTGCTGCAGTGTGACTTAAACTCGAAAGTATTTATATGACTAAATCCCTAACGAATCGGCTTTATATGAAGCAACGATTGTATACTCTCAAGATGAGTGAAAGTACATCCGTTAATACTCACATTTATGAATTTAATAGAGTTATTCTTGATTTAAAGAATATCGATGTTAAAATTGAGGATGAAGACCTAGCCCTAATTTTTTTTATGTTCATTGCCTCCATCGTATGAAAACTTCGTGGATACTATATTATATGACCAAGACATTCTCACTTTCGAGGATGTAAGAGCATCTTTAAATTTCAAGGAATTGAAGAAGAAAGTTGGTGGTATCCAGAATGAAAATCAAGCAGAAGGTTTGGTTGTGAATAGAGGAAAAGATAGAGATAAGGGTATAGACAGAAAAGGTAAATCTAGAGCAAAAGGGAAAACTTGCTGGAATTGTGGTCAAAAAGGGCACTTTAGTCAAGACTGTACCAAATTCAAGGATGATGAAAAGATCAATAAGTCTGAGAATACTGCAAACGTGGTTGGAGATGACTTTGATACTTTTGAGGAAACTGATAATGTTCTTGCAATTACTAATGGTAACTAGATGAATACATGGATCTTGGATTTGGCTTATTGCTTTCATATATGTCCTAGGCGTGATTGGTTTACAACTTATCAATCTGATAATATGGGTACTGTACAATTAGAAGATGATTTCTCTTTCTTAGTTGTTGGGATTGGCACAATTCGAATCAGGATGTTTGATGGTATGGTAAGAACACTTGAGGTTAAACATGTCCCTGACATGAAAAAGAATTTAATATCCTTGAGTTTGTTAGATAAAAATGGTTATAAATATAGTGACCAAGATGGTGTCTTGAATGTATCTAAATGAGCCTTAACTATCATGAAGGGCAAGTTATCCGTTGACCTTTATTGTCTAGTGGGAAACACGGTCATTGAAACTGTTTATGTGGTTTCATGTAATGATGCTGAAGATGATGTAACACGTTTATGGCATATAAGATTTGGTCATATGAGCGAGAGAGGGATTAGAAAACTAAGTAAGCGTAGTTTGCTGTGTGGTCAAAAGAGTGGAAAGCTAGATTTCTGTGAGCAACATAGAGTGAAATTTAGCACTAAAACTCATCGAACTAGGAGTATAGTAAACTACATTTATTTAGATTTGTGGGATCCTTCTCCGGTGGCATCAAAAGTTGGATCACTATATATGTGGATCTTTATCAATGATTTTTCAAGAAAGGTGTGGATGTATTTTCTAAAGGCTATGAGTGAAGTGTTAACTACCTTTTTGCATTGGAAGGCATTGATCGTGAAGCAGACTAAGAAAAGGATCAAGAGCTTTCGAACAAACAAAGGTTTGGAATTTTGCAAATAGGAGTTTGGTCTATTCTACAATAATGAAAAAATCATTAAACATTGCACTGTCGTCAAAACACCACATCAAAACGATATTGTAGAATGGATGAAGAAAACACTTCTGGAGAGAGCAAAATACATGTTCTCTAATGTTGGCCTAACCAAAGTATTCTGGACAAAAGCTATCAACAAGGCTTGCTACTTGGTAAATCAATCTCCATCAACTGTAATTGAATTTAAGACTCCCAAGGAAGGTTGGTCTAGTAAGCCCGCTGATTACTCTATATTGAGAGTATTTGGTTGTCTTGTTCATGCTCATGTGAGTGATGGTAAACTTGAGTTGAGGGCGACGGAGTGTATATTCCTAGGCTATGCATATGGGTGAAGGGTTATCGGTTGTGGTGTACTGATTGTAAGTTCCCCAAGTTTATGGTGAGTCGGGATGTTACCTTTGACAAGTCTGCATTACTTCATGGGATAAAGTCTAGAATTGCAAACACATCAGACCAAGAAGTTGGCAAGCAGGTGGAGCTTGAAATCAATGCTCTTGTGATAGTGCGGAATGATAATGAAATCCAGAAAAAATTGCAAGAGGTACAAGAATTGGTATCTCAACAAATCATTACTTGTGTTGATGGTGATTTTGATTCTTATGTTTTATCTGTGGAAGTAGAGATTGATGAGCCTTACTTTTATCATGAGGAAATTACATATGCCGAGTCTTCTAAGAAGATTGAGTCTCTACATTGGGATCAAACATGGGAGCTTGTGAAAACACCTAAAGGTACTATTGATGTTGGCTTAGTGTGTGAAAGAGGTGCAAACATTAGTCGTAATGTGGTCGGCTTCTCCAAATCAGATTTTGCTGGTGATCTAGATAGTAGAAGATCTCGAACGGGATATGTGTTCACTCTCTCAGGGTCTGCAATCAGTTGGAAAGCAGTTCTTCAATCAACCGTTGCTTTGTCTACAACTGAAGCTAAATATATGGCTGTGACCGAGGCAGTGAATGAGGCTTTGTGGCTTAAAGGCTTGGTTAGTGATCTTGGTTTTGGACAAGCCCATACAGTTGTGTTTTGTGATAGTCAAAGTGTTATACATTTGACTAAAAATCAGATGTTTCATGAGAGAACCAAACACATCCAAGTCAAGTGTAACTTCATTCGAGAGATTATTTCTAAAGGTGACATTGTAGTAAAGAAAATAGCTACAGATGAAAATCTGACAGATATGCTAACTAAGTCAGTTTCTGGGATAAAGTTCAAGCATTGCTTGGACTTGATAGGTGTTCGTAGTACTTGAGGCCCTTTAGGGCATTGGCTGTGTCGACAGAGATTGGTTCGTAAGGTGGAGCTTGGTGAATTCAAGCCTAAGGTAGAGATTTGTTAGGATAGTCTTGAATCGTGATTTAATTACGATTGTTTAATTCTAATTAAATTAGTATACCTTATTAAAATAGTCTTTAAATCTAGTTAGACTAGAATAACAATTCCTAATTCTATTAGGATAAGATTCCTAATTATATTAGGATAAGGTTATTGTATTTGGCACTATAAAAGGACCTTATGGGTTAAAGAATAATAATCACCTAAATTTAGAGAGAGTGATTTAGGTGTTCGTGGGATAAGGGTTATGAGTTTGAGACTGTTCTTGTAATCTCTTGATTTTTCTCTTAGTGAATTTTTCTCTGTTGTTGTGCCCGTGGACGTAGGTCATCAAAAAACCGAACCACGTAAATTCTTGTGTTCTTGTGAGTGTGCTTGATTTCTTTCTTTCTTTATTCTATTGATTGGGTTAGATCTTGGGCAATTCTTTATAGACAATTCCGCAATTTCCCAACAGATTCAAAATTCAAAACTCCATTTTCTCTTGTATCTCCCTGTATATATCCAAAAAGAGTATGTAATTATACTTATATGGTATGTAGATCTTCAAGTAGAATTATAATATTGAGTTTCATATGTTTTAATGTAAAAAAAAACAAAAACAGAAGAAGAAGAGAGATCAAAGTGTATGGAATGTTTTTACCAGAAAAGAAAAATGTTGTTGTTGGTGAGAAAGAATTTAAATGAATAAATCCTAAAGAAATATATTTAATTTATGGATATATTAAAGGAATATATCTTCTTAACTTTTTCCTGAAATACAAGTGTTTTCTCTTCTTATCTTGTTTTCATGTACCTATTCACATACACCTTTTTTTCTTATACCTGTTCGCATGCAGTTTTTTTATTACCTTCTACTCAAAAAAAAGTCTTATTACAATTAATTACTTCAATGGTCATATAATGAGTTTCTAACCGTTACTTGACATTAACTCTAGGTTACTCAACATTAAAGCTCTTTTTAATAATGTGTTTCATTACGTGCATTAAAATATTTTCTTATAACCGTCACTTTTGGCACTATATATAGAGCTTTCACAATTTATAAAAATAAGAATGGAATACAAGTGTAAAGGAGAAGGTGTTTGCTCTTTTTGCTCTTACAAAGTCTTGGTATCTTCTCTTTTCTTTTTTGGACCACTAGAGACCCTTTTAAATACTTGAAAAATAGCTTATAGCTATTGGAGACAAATTTTAGCCATTAGAAACAATTCTAAACCCATTTTAGTAATTATTTTATCTTTTAGTGCTTAAATGCAAATGTGCTAGTAGTGAACCTTTAATCGATTAAAACTCACTTTAACTGATCAAGTCCTTTCTATCTGGCAGTCTCCTTCACAATGTTAACCGACTAAAGGGGACTTTACAAATGAAAATATTAACTATAATTTCATTACAAATGAGAAAAGCACTTATAGCAAAGAAAAGAAAAGAAATTGTAACATGCAAAACACTTGATCGATTATATTCTTGAGAAGATGCACAATTGCACATGGTCCTATCCTCCTCTGGGTGCGTAACTACTTGGGCTAAAATTTGGGGCATTTTAAAAAATAGTCCTTAAAGATAAGATATTTTTAAAAATAACTCTCTTTATAGTTTTAACTATTTTTAGTCAGATTGGATAAAATTACCCTTAATGAAGTTACATGCTATGATGTTACACGTCATGTACAAAAATCTGTGACAAGCCATGGTTTGCATGTTACACGTCATGTACAAAAATCTGTGACACGCCATATACAAAAACCTGTGACAAGCCATGGTTAGCGTGTGACACGTCATGTACAAAAACATGTGACACGCCATGTACAAAAACCTGTGACAAGCCATGGTTAGCATGTTACACGCCATGTACAAAAACATGTGACACGCCATATATAAAAACTTGTGACACACCATGTACAAAAACCTGTAACAAGCCATTATTAGCGTGTGACACGCCATGTACAAAAACTTGTGACAAGCCATGGTTAGCGTGTTACACGTCATGTATAAAAACCTGTGACACGCCATGTACAAAAACTTGTGAAACTTCAAATTCTCTTAACTTTTTTCCTTTTTTTTGTTTGTTTTTTTTTGACAATTTGGCACAGATTAAAGTGTTTCTAACATGTTTTTATAAATCAAAATACAAATGTTTTTTTATCTAAACACCTAATTTGACTAAAAATAAAAATAAAAATAAAAATTCTTTGAAAACCTAGATTTATATATTTCAAAATTTTGAGTTTATTGATATCTAGGTCTCGAATTGATTCAATTAAAAGCTATTTCATACATTTGTGATTATTTCTACCATTTTAGTTTTTTCCAAAATACCTAAAAATCGAATTTCCCAAACAATCACCCCCCAAGCACGTCAAAACCATTGCTTGGTGTTTTGAAAGCGTAAGAAAGAGAAATCTGAAAATGTGAGAGAGAGAAATCGGAAGCATAGCAGATGAATGCCGAGCAAAGAAATCAATAAAATTTGAGAAACTGTGATGGTGAGAGAGAAATCCGAAGCACAAATGGAGAAAAATAGAGAAAAATTGTAATGAATGGTTTAATTTATTTGAAATAGTTTAAAAGGTATTTCCGTCAAATTATGACTAAATATGGTTAAAAACAGTTAAATTTATTTTGATAGTTACTTTTAAAATATTTTTATCAAGAAAGGTTATTTCTCACAATTTTCTCCTAAAATTTTGCTTCCTTGGATCTAGTGATGGACGGCGACCGCCTGGTGGTGGCTCTTCCCTCATACTTCGATGGGTTAAACTTAGACGGACCAAATTTTCTGTCATTGGGAGCATAAAAGCCAAATAATTAAATACTGTAAATGTTCACATCAAAAAGAAAAAAAAGAGAGTAGTGTATATGTATGCAATAATATGCAACTTACTGCAAAGAATAATCTAGTAAGAATATTGGACATATAAAAGTGTATCCTATCAAATATTAAAGCAATATACAGCTGCTGAAGTTATAAAGAGTTGCACCTTTGATAGCTAAATGATTATGTACGCAATCAGAAAATAAAATAAATTGGACATACTTGATTATACCTCATCTATACAATATGCACGTAGAAAATAAGAAAAAGTGTATCCTATCAAATATTTAATCAATATACAGATACTGAAGTTATAAAGAGTTATACCTTTGATAGCTGAAAACTGTGGAATTCTTGCTTCTACTGTCAAAGGACACCAAGTCATTGATAATGCTAAATATGCTAACAGCAAAATTCAAACCGGTCCTTCCCATCCTTTAGATCTCTGAGTATGCTAATAAAACTCCTCTTAATATTACAAGGGTTTTACTGCCTCTAACATGCGTTGCCAACCTTAACCATTTACAGAAGGAAGAAAATTAAGACTGTTCCAACTTTGAACAATCAAAGTCTACTCATAAATTTCATCTAGAAATTATGACGATGAGAGCCTACTATTTATTTTTCTTAATTATCCAAGTATGGCTTTCTTAGCTCTTGCAAGGTTTTTGCTATTCTTTAAATTCTACGTTGGATTTCATTTCTCAGCGTCGTCGATCGTGACAAGGTGGAATCAAGAAGCAATGGCACGGCAGACCTCTCTCCTGGGTCAATTTTATTCTGTCATAAAGGGCTTGCTTTTTGTGTTAGAGACTTGACCTTGATGTTAATCTGCTGCTTCCTTGTAATGGTCAGTCAGCTTTTCCTGCTAAGAGTGACAACTACTTAAGTAAGGTTATGGACCTTTTTCTGCTTTGTTCGAGGTTTTTGTGTCTTATTAAGAGAATCTTTGACGGTATTATTTTGTGCTATTTTAGATGGAATTTTGGTTATTAGTAAATTTCTACTAAGGAAAATTTTAAAAGATTAGATATTTTCTCTTAGAATTTTCTTTTTGGAAGAAACAAATCACCAATTTTCAACGAAAAATTTCGTTAGAAATTTCATTGTTGAAAGTCCCATTAGTATTGTTGGAAATATATTTCCAATGAAAAATTTTATTGGAAATTTTTCATGAAATTTCATTGAAAATGCATTATTTTTCATTGAAAATGTATAAACGATGGAAAATTTCATTAGAAATTATCAACAGAAAATTGTTAGAAATACATTCTCAACAGAATTTTGTCAGTAATAATTAAATTACCAATGAAATTTCATTAATAGTTATCAATGGAATTATGTCTATAACAACCACATTACTTACAAAATTCCTTAAGTAAAATCTATCAATCAAATTACTAAAAATCATTCTGCATTTTTGTTGGGTTGAGTACTTTTCTGTTTTTTTCTTTTTCAATAAACTAACTTTGTTACCATACAAAACACAAATTCATTTACATCACTTGAGCTTAACTGATCACGATATTTCTCGAAATAACTCATCAGATTGACTAAACATTTAGAAAAAAGCAATATTCTATATAAATCTATGCTGAACATGTCGCTATTCAATTCAAACACTATAACAGAAAAACCCTTGTATAACTTATTGATTGCGGATAGTGTCAGCAAACTGGCTTGAAGAACTCTGAGCAGCAGAGCAATCTTACGTGATATCATTTTCTCTAGATGCATGCCTATTTACTTGGTGATCTCACGAGCAATATTCAGAACTTGGTCTTCTCTTTCATAACCAGATAGACTCCAAATTACAAGCAGAATAGTTGTTTGCAAGCAATTTTTGTTTTCAGCTTGGAATTACTTTGTCCTGATGCTGATATTCCGATTGTAAAGATGATGTTCTGGGTCACTCCATCTTAAGTACCTTATTTTTGTTTTCACGAACTCAATTTCTTAGCTGTTGCACTCTTCTCTTTTCTTTCTTTCTTTTTTTTTGGGGGGGATAACTAAAGTTACAATTACATATGCATGATATATTTCAGTCAATCTTGGATTATGGGATTTTAAAACGGTGATTATACGAGGCATATATGCATTGGAAATAATCTCTTGGACCTTTAAGCCATGTTGTCTCCATGTCCTGAGCTTGACGTCAGGTTCTTTTGATCAATCCAGGAGCTGCCCTCAGATTCCAACAGGCAAAACTAAAAGGGACAAAACCAAATTGAATTTTTAAGTCCGTTGAGACGGTTCCATTTAGATTAGAGTCCATTCTTCTTACTTTTAATGGTAAGCAATAGCAATCAGGTTCAGTTGGAATCATTTTGTATATAATACCTGAATCTAAATAACATTTACATTAATATATTTATAAAATCTTAGAATGTGATAATTAAGTTCCTTATTAAATTATAAATAGTTGGGTTTATGATAGAATATTTCTTTATATTAAGGGTTTATTAGAGAATAAATTAAGGCTAGTATAAATAGTTCATTTAACACTTAGCAGTTACTTTTCTTTTTTTTTTTTCCTAAACTCTAAACCCTAAACTTAGAAGAGAAAGAGACTGAAAATTGAGAAAAATTCCCTTCAATTGAAAGAATAAGATAAGATTATATTTTAATTTTATGAAATTCTTGAATTTTGAATAATTATTTTTTTCAAGTTTTTTCAACTTTCTAACAATACTGGCACCGCTCTAGTGACTTTTCAGGGGTATAGTGGGTAGCGATGAAAAGGTCTTGAAAAAATAATTTTTAAATGATTTTTGTAGAACTTTATTTAATTGAGTAATTAGAGAGATATAATTTTTTAAATTGGTTGACAAATTATTTTTTATAGTTTTAATAACTCAACTTTGGATCATTGACAACTCACATTTCATTGACCTTTTTCTCAATTTATAGATGTTTTTTGAAGTATAATATCTGGTAGCATTTTGGTCTTAGTGGGTCGTCTAACAGATAAGTGAGATGAAAGAATCATATGATCAAAATATATTAATTGAAACTAAAATTTAGAAATTTTGGGTATTACAATGATAATTTTTAAAATTTTGACCTTTAAAACTTGTGCATTTTGTAATCTTTTTGATTAAAACAAATTTTTATGTTATATTTTGACATGAATAATTCAAATTGATTTTTAGTTCTTCGTTGGAATTAACTTGGATCAGACGTTATAAGTGCTTAAACTAGACTTTAGAATTTCAAAAATTAAAAAATTTCATTTTAATTATTTCAAAATTATTTTTGAACAATATTTGACAAATTTTGCTATAAAATTTTATAAGTTTTAGCTATGTAATTTTTATTAAATTTTAACATAAATAAAATTATTTTTATAAAATTATTTTTCATGCTAGTAGACTTTTATAAAAATCCATTTGATTTGAGGAAAAATTTATGAATATGATATTTACTTGAAATTAGCATTAGATTTCCATAAAAAATTATAATTGTTATTGACTTTATTATTTAAGCTTTATTTTTCAATTTTTTTGTAATTTTTTATATTTTCTTTTATAAAATGAAAAATTGTTTTTATTATTGGAAAATGTTTCCAATTTAAAAAAAAAAATTCTACACACCTTAAATGCGTTAAAATAATGACAAGTTGTGTCTTATTGAGTTATATGTATACTAGTTTTTTAGTCTTTTTATATATTTTCTTGAGATATTAGGATGTTAGAAGAATCATTGTTAAATAGTGTAGACTTAGCGAATTAGATAAGTGATTTGATATATTTTTAATATTTTCACACCTGATAGATTAGCTTCAAAGTGAATTTAGTTTTGATGAATTATGTATAATATTTTGTCTTTTGTTTTATTAAATCGGGTTAAGTATGCAAATATTATATTTATATATATAGATGATTTCTTTGCTCTAGTTTTCAAATGTGATTTGTCCATTTATCATTTTCTTGTTTTGAACTCCCAATTTTGTTCGGGATCTATAATTAATATATCTTTGAGACTGAGTTATTACATCAGATATCTTGAATTGAATATATGAAATTAGTTTTGTAATAAATGAATAAATGATGTTTTTGTACATTATGGTAATCTAAAAATATATTTTGTTGTGTCTTTAGTATAAGTATGTTCTAACATTGCCAAATAGAGGTTAAATGTTAGTCATGCCAACATGTATTTTGTGATAAGAAAAATGACATAATGTTCAAAAAAACCCATGAACTATTCAAGAAAATTCAAATAAGTTATTATTCTTCTGTTGTGTTCAATATTTAAGCTCTTATACTTTTATTTTGAGTCAAATAAGTCCTTATAACTAATGACTGATTAATTAAAATTAATCAAAATATCACTTGTTATTTTATACTCATATGATGCTGACATAGTACTAATGTGAAAGATAGAAATTGTCACATAGTCATATATATCATCATGCTATATTAGCATGTCATATCATCATCTATTATAACATGTCAACATATCACATTAGCGCCATGTCAATGTCAAGTGGCATTTTAACTAAGTCATCTATTAGTCATAAAAACTTATGTGACTCAATATAAAAGTATAAGCGCTTAGTTGACTCAAAATAAAAGTATAGGAGCTTGATTGAACACAATAAAAGAATAACAGCTTGTTTAAATTTTTTTGAATATTTTAGAAGATTTTTTAAAATATTATGCCATAAGAAATCTATTTCAAACCACACCATCAATTATAAAACAGTGATTTTTGTGATATTTGTTTAATGTAGTCATCAATTACTTCTCATATATTTTTGACTTATGTCGTTAGAGTTAATTATGGTTTTCATTCTAATTCTAACCTATGTCACTAGGGTTAAATGTGTCCACAACATAATATAAGGACCACTAAAATTTATAATATTTGTGAAATTATATTTAATTCTATTATTTAAAAGTATAAGTTTTGGAGAAAATATATTTATGAATGAAATTACAAAATTTTGCTTTGATATCTCTATTATTGATTATGTTGACTTAAATGTTTTAAGCATACTTAGTTGAAGAGATATCGATTACTTGCTAAGTGGTTGTACTCATTTTTTTTATTTTTCTCCAATTTTACAGATTTCAATATTTTTGCATCTTTGAGAAATTTGATTTATTTGACAAGAGTTTTGGTTAGCATGTCTTTTATCTTGTATAGGCTTTGATGTGAATATTTGATTATGGTTGGTTCAAAATTGTTAACTAGATGAAAATTTTGCTTCTTTGGAACAAATAAATATATGAATTATATTTAGAGATTTAAAATTTTATAAAATGTAAATTTTAAAAAAATTCTTGAAATTACTTTTGAGTTAATATCATATCTATTGCCTTACATGTTTATGGATTTTTCTGGTAAAACTGTGATATTATTTATGTTCTAAATCTTTAAATATGGGAGGTGAAGTTCCATATTTGATCATCGCATTCTTTCATCATTTTGTAGTTTCCTTACAATTTTACATTTCGATAAACCTATCATGTGCATTTCATATGAGTTTTAATGCCTAAGAATGTCGGTAGTTCTTCCTGTAGAGTACACCCTTTGTTTTTTTTTTTATATATATATATAAATTCAAGTTCAGGCCTGTCTGGTGCCTTTAAATTCATATGCTGACAAATAATTAATAATATGAATGAGTACAAGACTATTGCTAGACACAAAAAAGATAATTTAGATAATCCACGTAATATAAGATAAAATCCAATTATTGCTTTCTAATTTACTACCAACCCAAATCATAAACTGAAGACTAAATTGCACCTTGGATTACCTTGCCATCAACTCAGATAATACTAGATACTCTTGTCCTTACTAGCAAAGAGACCACGCGTTCTGTTGCTCATAAACAGGTCCTCTTGTGCTATATTATATAAATAAAACACCCTTACCCTTAAGCTAACAAAGGATTTGTGATTGCTGCAACAATCGCATTATTATATGAAGTTGATAAGTTGCTGCTGCACTCGCTGGAAAGACAGAAACTCCAACAATAGACCTACAACCTTGAAACGTACGCCTAAAAGTTTATGATCGCCTTCATCATTAGCATTGAATACTCAGAAACTAGCACTAAAACACAGACTGCCAAAAAGGTATTGTTTCTTTATTTTTTGTTGGTACAGACTATTGTTTCGACAAAATCAAGAACCTCGTTAACATTTTTCCACACCCCTTCCCCCCTCCCATTTCCCATCCTGACACATGACTGAATGTAAGTTAGGCAAATCTGTGTACGTACTGAACACTACTAAAACTACAAATCGATGCTCACAACATGATCGATTGTAAGCTGATTTACACTCGCTCTTCAGCAGGCAATCACTTCCTTCACTCCTTAATAACCAAATCATTGTTATTCTCATATCCCATTACATTAAATGTTGGTCCACCCAAGGAGAGGAGAATGTCTACACTATATAAAAGTTACTTAGACAGAGCAGTGGTCAGTCTTTACACCCTTAGCAGCGACAGGAATAAGAGAAAGGAAAGCTTATATTTGAAGATAACAAATTTAATTGTTTAGAGAATATAATTTGCCAGAAAAGTGAAAACATTACAAGAGTTTTACTACATTTTCATAGATGATGAGCTATGCCACATCAAATCAAGTATAAAAATAAAAGGAAAACAAATTTAAGCATCTTGAATTACGAGGATATATTTAAAATCTAGCGGCTTAAAAACATATAAATCTAATTGACATGACTTGCTTGCAATCGATGCAAGTGCAATGTATAAAACATGAATATGTGGTTTGCATGACTTGCTTGTGAGAGTCTGAAAAATAGTCTAACAATGGAAATAAGTAGACTAAAATATAGAACAAGTGACTGAAGCCAAAAATGTCAAAACATCTACACTGCTTAAAATATTCAAGTTGAATAAAAAGAATATATATATATATATATATACACTTTCCATAACATTCCCTTCAAAGGCCTATTTTCTCCATTTCCTTGGACCAAGAATGCAATCAGGCCAGGTGAAATCAAAAGGCAATTTGACCTTATAACACAGCAGAGATTACATCCCCGAGCTCAGACGCTGCCCGTTGTCTGCAAGAGAAAATATAAGAAGCACCTGATGACAACAAAGTCTGCAAATATGTTGTATGTTTGTTGTGTCCTAAATTTACTTCTTTTTCAATTTTTTTTTTTTTGGGTGGAGAGTAGTGTTGGGTTGACGAAGGCATTTTGGAACAAAATGCATATTATTGCATCACTAAACAAAATTCTATGGCCAAATGCCAAGAGATTTTTATGATCTAGTAGTTCTGAAACTAGATACCCTGATCCCAAGCTTGATTTCACTGTTTTAAAGTTACCAAGATAATCCATATATAAGATACTGGCATGAACCAGTTCAGAAAGCTGGCCTTAATTTGGTTAAAAGTCTGATAGGGTAAAGGGTATGACATTTTGATGGCTAATATTACCATGACTGAGAACTTTTGAACAAATCCTAACTGCTGACCCATCTCAAATATCATTTATACTTTTAATGTCCTGTTAGGGAATCAAAAACACCAAATCAAAGTGAAAGTTGGTCACTCAAAGATTTTAGGAAATGTTAAATTCCAGAGTCACCCATTTGTCAAAAATGTACAACCATGTGGCAACTTGGGCATCACCTTAATAAAAAGGGGGGTCAAAGAAACATAATCCAATTTATAGAACAATTTAAAAACATCCAAATGCATTATAGAACAATAACTTCTACTTTTCACATATCAGGCACCTAGCCACCCACCTCCTCTATAAGAGATAATTTCAGCAAGACAGACATATCAACAACTAAAAACATTACCTTATACCTCCAGATTTAATCATGCTCCCCTGTTACTTTGGGGCCTCTTTGGCTATAATATTCTTCCATTTATCCTTAAGGTCAACTGGAGTACGAGTTGAATGGAAAACATGATGACCAAACTCCAAAATTTTCCTCCAGGGGATATTTTTATTCACTATACTTGAAAATCTACGCACTCCCTCCTGCAGTATAAAAATATATGGCAATAAAGAAAAAAATTGATGGAACAGAGAAAATTAAATATTGAATTCCTGCTAACTTGTCCATCACATCAGAATAGTCAAAACACATGCATGCCTAGACACTATGGCTTAGCTCAATCTAGCAAAAGCACCTATGAGTCTGGTGACTCCTGGCAAGGCACCTTTCTGGGGCATGTGCCTGTAAAGGCAAAAGGCAAAAGAAAGGCATGCCTCATCTGTTCAAGATATTCGGCACTGATTCTTGCCAATAGTTAGAAAATAGCATAGGGCAGGACATGTAGAAACTTTTTTTGTTAGTCATCAACACTATTAAGGAAACTGTGTGTTTTATATGATTGTCTGAAGCTTACAACTTAAAAAATTATTAATTAATAGGAATGTCCTGTTTAACAAGTTAGCATAGGATGTCAGTGGGAAACTTTTACAAAATACTATACACATCTATAGAAAAAATGATTGGTTCCCCAAGCAGTATATATGTTAACCAATGAAAATATTGTTTCAAATATATTTAAATAAAGAAACAGATATGTAGAAAAAATCATGTAGAATCGATCCCAAAAGTTAAAGCATAGCATGTTAGCAAATACAAAATATAGAAAAAGGGAGGAACATAGCGTCCCTAATCATACCTTCAGCATATCTTCCTCTTCAGCTGTCCAGTGTAATCGCCTACGCTTTTCAGTACCCAATTTCGAACTCACACTGCAAGTTAGATGAAAATATAAGGTAATTTTACTATAGTAGTAACTAGTTAACAAAAAACCAAGGCACTAACTATGACTTCGCAACAAAATATAACATGCTCAACATGGATACTTTTAGCCAAAATGTAAAACCCTTAACAACTTACAATCGCTTGTTTAATTCTTGGCATTGCACAGAATTTTTTGCTGCTGTAGCTTTTCCTTGTTGGTTCATCTTCTTATCCTTTGCACTAGTACTTGGTTCAGAGGATGGCATCTTTGGTGAATCAACTTTCTGAGGCCACTCCTTCTGAGCTGTTCGTTTGACACGCTTTTGACGCACTACGAGTGTCTCAGTATTCAAATCAGGTAATACAAACTCAAAACTTTCAATTGCAGGCACCTTGGATGTAGCATCACTGGTTATTAGTGCCATAGTAGTTCCAACTGCATTTGGGAGCACTGGCTCTTCCTTGTTCTCTTCTAATACACCTACATTGTCAGAAGTTTCTTTAGTTGATACAGGAAGTGCACCTTTCTCTATTTCTAAATGGCTTGAACTAATTGGTTGTATTTGCCATTGATCCTCATCAATTTCATCATCTTCACTATCAGAAGCATTTTCTATATCCTCATCTTGTATCCTTTCTCCATCCCCAAAATTTTCAGACCCACGAGCTCTAGAGTTTCTTTCCTCATCAGATTTGCTTATGGACTCAACACCCGGTGTTTCCTCCTGATCATGATGTATTCTCTCATTATTTTTATCATTCAGCCCATTTTCAGAATCACCAGTATTTATCTTCCCCGCCATTGTTGATACACTGGCAGCTTTCATGGTTTCTGTTTCATCTACCTGCATTTCCTCATTTCCACCATCTCTCTTCAAACATATAAAGTTTGACAATTCCTTCCTTGCCAACATAGCTTTCCTTCTCAACTCTTTGGTCCTCACTAGTTCTCGCTTGTACCAGCAGTAAGGGCAGTAAAATTTACCCATATTGTCAAATTTAGGATTACAATTCATGCACACTTCATGTATAGTAACCGGGCAGCCATTTTCACTGCAAACCAAAACCTGACCAGTTCGGCTATTGCATCTAATACAAGACTCTTGTTCTAACCAATCTACAAAAATACATTCTCTGCTAGGCCCTGCACCATGGTTTTCTCCTGCACATCTATCCACCTCTTCAACAGAATCAGGAACTACAACATCATCATCATTATTATCATTATCTTGACTGGAGCCAGCACCCTCCGATGCTCCACAATCAGTACCATCTACACGATATTCTTCATTAGCTTCATCCTATGGCAAAAGTTTGTTAAAAAAGAATAGCAGAACTAAGTCATATTACACTAACATTTTGACAGCATTTAGATTAATCTACATTTCCACAATACATAGGAAACGCTTCAATGCTTAAGGAGGTAAAGCATTTTTGACATAATTTCAATTTTCTCGAGACACAAACAGAGTAAGTTCTACTAATTTTATCATTATCTTTAAATACGGCATGATTTTTAGATATTTTCGAGATTGTTCCTACTCCCTAGTCACATTTTATATAATTACGAAAGAAAAGTTCAAAAATTTAAAGCGATTAAGTGCAAAAAAAGAAAAGAAAATATTCTCTACAGTTGTTTTTCTTTTATGTCGTGGATTTCCGAGAAACAAACAGAAGGTGGAAAAAAGGAGAGGGAAAGGTACCTGATGGAGGAGAGGAGGGGAGATGGGGGAGGGATTTGAAGGAGGTATCGAATTGCAAGGTCTGGACTTAACGCCTCGAGATTTTGTTCCCATTCTTTCTTTGTTTTTGGCTTCTCCTTCGGCTGTTTTTCTGTGTTCTTGCCGATTTACGAACGACTAGAAACTAGGGGGTGCCTGTTTGTTTTCTGTTCGTTTGAGAATTGAGAGGGAAGAAAACCTGCCTGCAGGCTGGGCCTACGGGCAATAAAAGCATTGGGATTTGCTATCCTGGGCTGCATTTATATCCTGATTTAGCCCATTTTTAAATGTTTAAAATGGGCCCCTATTTCTAATTAAGCCCAACTAAGCCGTTTTTCACTATTGTTAAAGCTTTTTGTTATTTATTTTTCATTCCATGGACGTCGGATTTAAATTTTTTTTAAGACTCTATAGTTTATATCGTGTTTGGAGGTCTGTACCTCTGCTGTTTTTTTTACTTGGAGAGGTATTTTGAAGTGCAGGACATTATTGAACTTAGATAAATAATGAATTATTGGTGATGATAAAGTTGTTAGTTTTTGAAATAATTAGTAAATGGGTGATAGTTCTTTCATTCGTTATATTTTTAGTATCGTTGAAAATAAGTTGCTTTTTCGAAAGGTTGTTGAATTTCTTGATGGCAGTAAGGAATGGCAACTTGATTCTACTGGACACCTACTTTCTTTAATTAAGTTATTGAAAATAAGAGCAATCTCAATTTCAAAAATTAATGCTTGAGTGGACCAAAATATATTGGTGTGATGGGTGTAATGGAGGTTTCTTAGCTAGCTCCACCTATAGACTAATACAAATTCAACAGATTGGAAAACTTGTAACTGGATAATCTCAAGTGGATTTGACATCTGCACTATACAAAGAATGTTCAGTTTTTCACGTGAACTTTGTTTCATGATAAACTCAATATGAATGAAGAAAAAGATCGTGGAGGATGCGACTTGTTTCCGATGCCTACATGGTATTGAATCAGCTTTGCACTTTTTTAGAGACTGCGTTTATGCAAAAGAGGTTTGGAGTTATGGGTTACGTTTTGATATTGATGAGATAAATTTTTTTAATTTAGAGTGAAAGGAATGGCTTTGGAGAAACTATTCTAGTAAAATTAGTTTTATTGATAATGTGTTGTGGAGTGCGCAATTTATTATGATATTTTGAGAATTTTGGAAAGGCAATGTCTTAGTGCATGTTTGGTCTTGTTTTATGTCCTAGTGTATGTTTGGTCTAACTTTTTTTCAACTTATTTACGTTTTAAAAGTAAAAGTCAGGCTAAACATGATTTTTTGATAAACTCTAAAAAAAATAATTTTTTTTAAGAATAAAATTTAAAAAAAAAAGAGCTTAAAAAAACTCCAAAGATGAGCTTTTTCTTCTTTTCTTTTAAAAATATAAAAAAAAATTTATTTTTATTTCAAAAATATCCTCATTTATTACAAATAATTACAATATTACTCTTTCAAAAAAAAGAAATACTTTTTATGATAGTTTTAACAAAAATTATAACTTATAAAAAGAAATTTACCAAATAATTTTAACTTAATTTTAAAAACTATTATTTTTCAAAAGAACTTTATAATAACTTTTAAATTAAAAAAAAATCAGACCAAACAGACTCCTAATAAGTTGTGAAATAAGTCTCGACATCTTGTTAGAGAAATTAGATAAGCCATGGAAAGGAAGCAATGTAGCAATAGGGTGGTCAAGATGGGTAAAGTAGAAGCCACCTGAATAATCGTATTACTTTATTTTTAATACGGATGGTGCTTATCAATCGATTTTAGGGTGTGCATCTGCAAGTGGATTGATACGAGATAATAATGGGAAATGGATTGGTGGTGTCATCCTCAACATTGACTCTATGGATAGTTTTTCAGCGAAACTTTGGAGCATTAGAGAGGGTTTATTGTTGGCAAAGAGATTGCAATTAAACAATCTAGTTGTGGAATTGGATGTGGCAGTGGCAGTGGCAGTTCAATTTTTTAGGGAGGGCGTGGTGACATCTCATTCGTACACTACTCTAGGTCATGATTGTATTGTTTTGATCCAAGAGGGCTGGGTGAGAGATATGAGTCATATTTTAAGAGAAGTTAACATGCGTACAAATTTTCTTGTTAATGTGTCTCAGCATTGTTCGTTGGGAACGGCTACTTTGATCAATCTACCTTTAGATTTGCGTTCGTTACTTGTTAGGGACATGATAGGCTCTCTTAGTATGAGAAGTTAGGCAGGTTTTTTCCCGTTCTTATGTATAAACAAATAATATTTGTTTTTTATTATTTTTCTTTATTTTTAATATTTTTTTAAAAAATAAAGAATTAATATCAACCATATGAAATCTAATTTATATTTGGATATACAAGCAACATGATGTTATTATCGCTTTTGTTATTGTTACCATTTAAAAAAAAAAACAATAGAATTTGTTTTGAGTGTTTTGATTGATAAGATTTTTTATTATAGTTTATCGTGTTATGATTAAATGATTATACAAATACACGATTTATCTTTTTATTATTACTCTTTTCTATCGTATAATTTATTTATTTATTTATATTTGAATACATACTATTTTAAATATAAATATAAACTTATATAGATATAAAAATAAATGAATTTTCATAATGATTAGGAGTATCATGATTAATAAATATATATTCCACAATATGATTTTGTTATTATAAATGAATTGAAATTTGACAAATTATTTTGATTTAATGTATTTTGTAATTGTAATAAATAGGGTAATTAATTAATTCACAATTTTATTAGTACATTTTTTGGCCAAATTTGTTTTATAACAGGACGACAAAAAACAAAATCTGGATGAGCAGAAAAACCAACGGTAACGGTCGAAGTGGGAAACCGCATACAAAATTGACTATTTGACTTTGCATTGCAAAGACGAAAAGACTCAAAAACGGCGCCTTTCTAATTTGTGTTGTAAAATTCGAAGGGCCTTCCCCTGTTCGAACGGAGACGCAGAGTCTCTCTCTCTGAAAAATAGCCGTGAAAAGTTTACCGACAATGCCGCTTGATTCATTCCTCGTTTGAGTCGTTCTTTTTTTGTTTCCCTCTCAAACCCCATTTCTCTTCCGTCTTCCCTTTCTTTTTCTTTTGCTCCGTCATTTTGGATGGTGAAGAAAACCAAACGCATTGACTTTTTACAACTTATAAGTTTCTAAAGGTCGTTTCTTCGCTTTCCTTGAAGTTTCCATTCTTTCAAGACAAAGACAAAGACAAAAACGTGGAAAGAACAATCCCCAACGGACAATCCATTTTCTTTTTTTCTTCCAAGTGTTCAGGAAGAATCAATGGTTTTGTGTGGAACATGAATTACCTGTTTGGACATGGAAATTTCATTGTTTTCTCTGTCTGAAACTGAAACTACTCCATGGATGACCCAGAAACCAACCATCACATCAACAAAAGCATTGACCTCGGCAACAATCGACCCTTTGTTCGGATTCAATCCCATGCTGAGGTTCTTTCTTTCTTTCTTTCTTTCTTTCTTTAATTTCTTCGGATGCAAGTTTTTGTGTGTTTTTCTGTTTTTGTTTTGTTGAATGGTGATTTTTGAGAAAAACAAGGGTATTGTTTGAATAGATTCTATCATTGGAGGAAAGAGCAGTGCTGGAACTTGAAGATGAAAAACTGGCAAGTGCTGACTCAATAACGATGAAGAAGCATTTCTTTAAAGAGACAACACATTGCAGCGATATAATTGACATGAAGTGCAACAATAATGTGTGGAATAGCATCAGGATTGTTGTCTTCTCTACCAAACTTAATATTCTTATGATTTTTGGCCCTGCAGCCATCTTTGTCGAAAAAGCTACTGGTTATCATGTGAGTTTTCTCCTCATTTCATTCTCTGCCAGTATTTCCCATAACATAGATATACTGATTGCATGTTCATTTAGGTTTGGTGTGATCGTTATTTTTTAATGCAAATATAAACAATATTTTTGAAGGTTAATAATTTTTATATGTATCTGCTTTGCTTTTATATGCATCATAATTATGTTAAAATTGATGTCACATTCTAAGCAATTATGATTTTGCTTTCTATTAACGGTTTTGCTTTATAGCAACATCTAGGAAACAAAAGCAAATTGGGAAAGAAATTAGTAACAACCAAGCGTAGCCTTATTTTTTCAAGTGTGTTTCAGGGTCTAGTTTTTCCTTTGAGCTTGTTGGGGATCATACCACTGGCTGAGCGGCTTGGCTATGCTACAGAGTAAGCTTCATTGCTCTCTCATTTGTATCCTTTTTTTTTTTTTTTTGTTCACATGTAAAGTTCTGTGATTTCTTGACTTGTTTGATTCTGGACAACATCTCTGTTGGTAATGGATATTCCAAACACTGCTGCTTCAGCAAATGAATTGAACCCTATAGTATTTGTCTAAAAGTGTCAAAAGGTTCATTTATTGATTTTTTATGAGGAGGAGAAATTAGTTTAGGTTCTTGGACCATTTGTTAAATTGTGGCATGCACTTCCTTCTAAAATGCACTTAGTTTATGCTGCAATTATGTGGATTGATTAGTGCCTAATACAGATGGGGTTATTTTTTATGTAGGCAGCTGGCTTGTTTCACTGGACCCACAGGTGATTTTATTTTTAATTTTAATTTTAATGAAGTCTCCCTCTTTTCCATTCTTTAGAAGTAAACATTCAAATTTGTACAGCATCAAAGTTTTGGTTTATATCAATATGCCAGATTTCATTAGTGAGAACCTATTGCCTCTACTTTTTAAGCTTTATGCATTGACAGTGAAAAAGTATAGAGGATAACAATTTCAAAATGATCGGAAATCATTCATGAATTCAGTCACTTTTTGCATTTATGAAAAACTGATTGAAATCCAATGACTATGTGAAATTTTTCTTAAACAACCTTCCTATCAAATGCAATTTTGCATTTTCTGTGAAGCATGAATTAGAAAGTATGGTCATCTGCCTCATTATAGGGATAACTGAAATATCCAAAACCTAACAGATGTCACATATTAACCTGAATTTCTTCTACGACTAACTAATTTGCATTTGCAGTAACTTGTTGTACTTTGAACTGAGCTTTGCAGTTGGTGGGCTTTTAAATGCTACTTTTGGAAATGCAACTGAGTTGATCATATCAATTTTTGCGTTGAGAAATGGCATGATTCGTGTTGTTCAACAGTCACTACTGGGCTCAATTTTGTCCAACATGTTGCTAGTGCTTGGTTGTGCATTTTTCAGTGGAGGACTTGTCATTATGAAGAGGGAACAAGTGTTTAATAAGGTATGTTGACACTACGTAACAGTTAAATTTTAGATCAAGAAATAAAGCGCTTACTTACATTTCCGTTATTTGTTGTACTTTTGTAATTTGTTCGGGAAAGGATTGAATAATGCTAATGTTCTTCATAGGCAGCTGCTGGAGTGAACTCTGGGTTGTTGTTGATGTCAGTCATGGGACTGTTATTCCCTGCTGTCTTGCATTCTACACGTACAGAACTGCATTTTGGGAAGTCTGAGTTGGCTCTTTCAAGGTTCAGTAGCTGTGTCATGCTTTTAGCATATGCTGCCTATCTCTACTTTCAGTTGAAGAGCCAGAAGAAACTATATGATATGGTCAAGGACAATGAGGTTGGTCTTGATTAGAGTTGTTACTTATGTGCTGTTATCTTGGCTCTAAGACATGATTTACTGAACTTGATCCCTGTAAGCAGTGATCCTTTAATAGCTTTTGCTAATTAAATTTGCCTTTGTAACAGAGGAAAATCTTTTTGGAAAGCATAAATGGTCTTGAAGCCTTGTTTTAGTTTTTCTTGATCTTCTTGGATCTTTCATTTATAGCATATCTGATAGATGTCATGATTTTCAGGGAGAGAGTGAGACTGAAATTTCAGAGGATGATGAAGCCCCTGAGATCTCCATGTGGGAAGCAATAGTATGGCTATCGATTCTGACTGTGTGGATTGCAGTACTCTCAGAATATTTGGTTGATGCCATAGAGGTAATTTATCTTCCACTTACCATATCAAGTCCTGTATTACATGATTAGTGACTTGGTATGCCTTTGGCAATGACCAAGTTTTTTATGAGGAAAGTTTGTGGTTTCTTCTTTAGATGAAAGCTCTGTCCTTTCTGCCTTGACTAATCTGGCCAACATTGAACTTGGTAAAATGAAATGGTTGAATAATTGAAAAATTAGATTATTCAGGAATATGCACTGAATTTCTGGTAGTAGATTTATAATTAAAAAAGTGTTTGTGATTACTCCAGAAGAAATGAGACAAAAGTTAGGGTAGAGTTAGGACAGCTATTGTATGAGGTCTACCCAATGCTAAATGCCGAGGCACATAGTAGATTGATATGAAAATCATGAGCTGTCCCGCAATAAATTCAGTTGTTGCTGATACCTTCTTCTCCTTCTTCCATAACCAAAGCTCGTAGAAGGAAGAGATAAAATTTGCTTACTCAGCATTGGCCTGTAATTGTAGTCTGTTGACTCCGTTCTGAATTGTGAGATTGTAAAAGTAGCTTTCAGAAAAAATTTTCTGAAGTGTCCAAGCTTCCTTTTTTCTATTCAGTAAAAATTTAGATGTTTTCTCCACATATCATACGAGGTGCGGAATTCTAGTATTATGCTAGTAAAAGTTTATATATTACAAGGTATATTGTGCTTTTTGAAATGCTCTTACAATGTATATGATTGCTGTTTTCAGGGAGCATCTACTGCCTTGAAAATTCCCGTAGCATTTATCAGTGTTATCTTGCTGCCCATTGTTGGAAATGCTGCAGAGCATGCAGGTGCTATTATGTTTGCCATGAAAGATAAACTTGTAAGTATGTCCACCTGTGGTAAACTCTGCATAATTAATTTGTTAGCATAATCTTCAGCAAGACAAAATCAATCTCTTGTGCAGGACATTTCTTTGGGAGTGGCAATAGGCTCATCGACACAGATAGCCATGTTTGGGGTAGGTGCAAACTTTATACAAAGTCATGCAACCTATTATCAATTGAAGATGCATGTTAATCGCGTCATATGCATCATCTTGTGCTTTCTAATTTTGGTACTATCAGTTATACCTCAGTTGTTGGTACAAATGGACAGAAAAAGCTCTTATTATATACTGTGTTTCCTTTACCAGGAAGAATGCAGAAATTAGGGAGAAATGTATTAAATTTTTCCTGGTGCAGAAGTTGTCAGTTCTTATGAAAGCAGCTGCAGATGAAACAGTAGGACTCAGCATAATTTTTTTTTTAGCTGCTGAACAGGACCCCTTATATTTGATATTGTGTTTGCCTCTGTTTGAGGCTACTAAAAGAATTAGTAAACTTGAAAGAAATGACTGTTAGACAATATTTCACTCCTACACACATAGCAAAAAGGAATTATTGAAGAATGAACATTCTTATCTCATTAGTAGAAGATATGCTATGTCGTAGTTGTATCCTACTAGGCTTTGTTCTGTGCTTCAAGGCAAGGTGGAGAACTTAACTTGCACAAATTGCAAAGACACCTGCCTCAGTTGTCATCATCATTAGTCAACCATTTAAAAGAAGAAAAAAAAAAGATAATGGCCATAAAGAATTAGTTATGCTTGAGTAATTTCTGCCTTGCATTTTTATAATGTTCTATTCATATTTACAGTGACATGAAATATGTGACTTTTGCTTCCTCATCATAGATTCTTAGTATATTCTTGTAATGACTGCAGATTCCGTTTTGCGTCATAATTGCATGGATCATGGGGCAGCCTTTGGACTTAAATTTTCAACTTTTTGAGACAGCTACGCTTTTTCTTGCTGTGATAGTGGTGGCTTTCATGTTGCAGGTTTGCTATTTCAGAAAATTGGTCTTCTAGAACACATGTAAATATGGCAGTATTTTCCTGTGCCTGCAGATAGCAGAAAAAACTATCTTGTACAGCCTGCATTTGATCTTGATAACGAAGAGTGTGGAACATATTTAGATGTGAACATCTCAAATCCCATAGCCTTGAAACAATTTCTTACCAAGAAATAACTTTTCGAAAGATAAAATGTGAAAGATTTTTTATTTTCAGCAATCAAACTGTTTCAATTTTTCCGGAAGACTTTTCTGTTTATAGTGAATGGTTCTTAATTGCTAATTCTGCTGACCTTGCAGGAGGGAACTTCTAACTACTTTAAAGGACTCATGCTCATTCTTTGCTATTTGATAGTAGCAGCAAGTTTCTTCGTACATACAGACATTGATTCAGTCGGTAAGTTATTCTTCCCTTCTACTGTCATTTGGTCAAATGGAAGCTCAAGTACTTTTGATAAATTTTATACTTTGGACATGGTTTTCAACTCTAATTTTTTATCTTTTTTTACTTGCACTAAATTGATCCATTGTATCATATTTACCATTGTCTTCAACCTACATGCAAATATAGAATGTCAATTTTATTTCAAGTAACTTTTCAACCAGTGAAACTGCCACCACAGTTATGCATACACAAATTATGTACATAACTTGATCTACATGTGTTTTAGCAGTGGACAAACCCCACAAAAAGGGAGAATAAAGGAAGTAGTTACATGTGGTGGACTGGCCAAATCAACTGGTACATTCAATGAGAAGGAAGATGGTTTTTCCCTGTAGAACTTAGAGTCTAATAGAAGGTTCGAAGATATACCTCTGCCTAAGTAAAAGGTTTGTTTTGTCCATGTATAGTAAGTTAAAGAAGTCCACTTTCTAATTTTAGGTTCATAGATAGTGCTGTTTGGTGCACTTCCTTGCAAAGGCAGCCAGTGGATACTTTCTTCCTCCTTGGCCGAAGGTTGTATTATGGGAAATGGTTGCATAGATGTTAGTTTTACATTGTAATTTAGAGATTAGGAGTAGCACGTGTCAAATTTAAGAAAATCTGAAGAAATACACATTAAAACTTCATCTAACTGAGATATTTCATGGGTTTGTTTGAATTTTTTTTTTCAATTTTTGCCCCCTTTTGTCTGCACACCATCTGGCAAGGTCTAGCTTAGATAGATGTTTATCTGCTGTCTATTGCACTGACATGAATTGTATTAAGCCATGTGTCAGAAGAGAAAAATTATCTTAATTTGCTATTTCTCAACTCTCATCTCTTTCTCTCCCTTTTTCACATCCAAGTTCCACATTATTTCTCTTAATGCATTACTTTGATGGGTAAGTAACTTGAGTTTTGACTGGATATTTAGGTGAATATTTAGCTCATTTGGTGAGACAGCAGAACTTGATATATGTTTTTACTATGAAATCAGCAGAGTAGCAGATGCACATCAGTGGAACCAAATAGTTGAGACAAAAAACATTAACTATAAGAAAATGATAACCTAGATAAACATTAAAATAGCTGCCTTTCAAAGCTCAGCCTTTAACTTTTCAACAAATTTGAGTAATGTTTCTACCAAGCTCTGTTAATTAGAACTGATCTTAGACCTTTTCTTCTCTGCTTCTAGAATTTTTGTCCTAGAATATTGGAGCCTGAGGTAACAAGGACCATATTCTTGACTTAAGGATGGTTATTACAGAAAGTGATAGTTAGAGGAAAATCTGGTTAAAACCAATTTCTTGATCTCAAATCTCATATCTTTGGCTTTTGTTTTCTTATTCTGGAACCTGGAGGTGACTCTCCATGTGGCATGTGCCTGCAACTTGAACTGCTAGTATCTTACCATTATAAGTACAAAAGAGAAGTAAATCTTTTCAAACCAACCCATCGATTAAGATTTGCATCAGACCTGAAAGGGTTTTATTTTGCCTTGGTAGGTTTCAATGTCTCATGATTCAGCATTATTTGTTTCTAATACTCTGTTCTCCAACAGAACAAAACCATACCCACAAAGGAAGATAAATAGCGATCCTTTACATATAAATGTACACCACCAATGTGGCATCATCTATTCTCTAGCCGAAGTACTTTAGGAATTGAACCATCAAAAGGACAATCAATCTTCCCTATCCTTTTCATCTCGATATATCCCATTTTTTCTCTATCCAAGTGTGAACGTATTGAAGTTAGGTCACACAAGATAAGCAGGAGACCAGAATTTTGTCAAAAGTTAGTATTAAGTTAAAGTATTAGCCTTAATAAGAATTCCAACAGTTATAATTAATTTGGATCATTAAACTGACTTTGAAAATAGATCCTTAATCTTCTGAGAATATCCGGTATCAGGGAATCATTTAGGAGCTTAGAATATACACATTTGTGTTTTTATCTGGCTTGGATATGAAACCTTGACTTGGCAAATGAGACGGCAGAAAGAAACACATAGATAAAAACATGGTATTATTTAGAAATTTTTATTGTTGTGAAGGAAAGTGCTGGGAAGAAACCAAGGCGAGGATGCTTTTCCTTCAAGTTCCCTCATTAGAAAGAAACTAGGAAATCACAGAGGCCCTTCACATATATATAAGAAGGAAGCAATGAATGGACATCAGCATGGATAAGGGATCATAGCTAGTTGCAGGAGGAGAGTTTCGTAACTAACGATGGCTCGAATATTTGAAGCCATGGAGAATGATGAGAGTATTGTTAATCTCTCTGGTGGCATACTGCTACTGTGCCAACTTTTCATTGCAATTTCAATCATATCAATGATTATTTTTGGTTGCGTGGATGGTGCAAACAACGACAACGAAAACAAAGAGAAAAAGGATAACGAGAAAGACAAGCCTCCGCCGAATCAGGTCACTATCGGCTGTTGTGATGGTGGTTGTTGCAGCACTGGCGATGGTGGCGGATGTGGAGGTTGTGGTGGTGATTAATTAGACCATCTAGCTAGGCGGACTGGCGTAGACAGCTACCAAACCATGATCCTCTCTTAGTGCTTCTGTTTGTTTTTGTTCTCTTGTGCGTGCTTCTAAACAGAGTCATTTTGATACTCTGATTGTTTTTTAGTGTAATATTTTGCCGTAATCCATTATTGTGATGAGTAGTTTTAAGCTGTGAGGGTACGTCCCTGGGTCAGGGTGCCTGAAAACTTTGGGCAGCTTCCGTTCTTGCCTTGAAGCTGATCAGCCCGCAGTGGTCTATATATTCATCTTCTAAAGCTGTACCATATCAAGATCCATTTAATCATTTCCTTCAATTTTTGCCACTGGGCAAACTGTATTAGAAGCTAAATACCAAGGAAAGCTAACGACACAAACACAAGGGGCTGGCGCAAAGTCTGAAGTCTCTTTCTCCTGTAAATTTATGTAATTATTATATCATGAGTTCCTAAAATTACGTAGAAACTGGCTCTTAAAATTTGACCCTTTAGAGCTAAAAAGAGATGAGTGCATATTCAATTCTAAATCAATATAGGCAAAATTAATCAAGTATATATGGAACTTTGTTGCTCGGATGGCCTAGCTAGGCTCTGTCGGGATCAAAACAACTGCAAATATTTCCAGTTGTTCTATCCACGTAGGTTACTATATATTGATGTTTGTAAATGGGACTTCTGATTACAAGGAGTGAAACAGGATGAAGTAGAAGCGGCAGAGAGGAGGATGTTCATGCTCCACTTACATTATACTAATTAAATTATCTTAATAAATTTTTTAAGTGTAATATCAAAAAAATTTCAGAAAAATTCAAATAAGTCTTTATATTTTTGTCACGTTCAATAAAATTTTTTATATTTTTATTTTAAGTCAAATAAAATTTTATATTTTTATTTTAAATCAAATAAAAATTTATATTTTTATTTTGAATTAAATAAATTTTTATAACTAATACTTGACTTACTCATTATCATTATATATTGTATAACGCTGATTTGGTACACTGCTAATATATCATAATTGATGACGATGTATTTTGCTGACACATTATAATTGATAATAACGTAACATATTAATTTGGCATGCAAATATGATCATGTGTATTTTTTACCCTCTATATCAATACCATTTCAATGCTATGTCGATATAAAATGATAAGCAGTATTTTGATTAATGACAAATAATCAATAATTAATCATAAAGATTTATTTGATTCGAAATAAAAGTACAAAAGCTTAATCGAACATAATAAAAAAAATAAAGATCTTATTTCAATTTTTTTAATTAATTTAGAGACTTATTCGAGAATTATGTAATTTTTTTATTACTAATATGATACAACAAAATATGATTACATACTACATCATTAAACACCTTGTCAAACATTGCTAACCATGTCTAACATCTCTGCCAATGGACTAGGACTTGTTTTGTTCATTGGTAATTTATTTTCCAACGAAAATTTTTTTCAAAATTTCTCCAGATTTAGCATATGGTACTTAAAATTTGATACTTATTGATTTTCAAATTCAAGAACATATAATAAATTATTATTATTATCATATGAAACTCGTAAACACAAGTTTGAGATTGACTGCTTTAAATTTAACTATTTTAATTTATATCACATATGTACATAATTGATAAACAAATATATTTATACAAGTTAATTCGGCTCATAAACTTTTGAGTAAAATATTAAATACTCCAACTTTATTTACTTAAATAATAACAAATGGACATCCTAATATTTAATTTCAGTAATTTATATGTAATTTTTTTATTTAAACAATAAAATTCGAATTTTTATTTCCTTAAAAATAATAATTATGAGCTATCTATACTGTTTTTCGACATTAAAAATAGAAAATATAAAAAAAAAAAAAAGAAGAGGAAGGAAGAGTGTGACGATAAAGTTGGTAGTATTAGTAATGCATTACCACGTCATCATTCGGATTTCTTTATTTTTCCGCAAATAGCAAACCCTAAAATGAGAAGAAAATAAATAAATAAATAATTAACAAGATTATCCCCACATCTCTCGCAGTTCATTGAAGAGTCAAGCTAGATTTGCAAAACCTTAATCGATCCGAGAAGGAAAAAGAATCACTCTTCAAATTCTTCTTAGAGAAGAGAAAGGGTAGCCATGGTCAGTCACTCAGCTCTCTTTCAATTCCATTCTCATCTCTCTTCGCTTATTTTCACTCAAATCTTCTATCATCTTTTTTTTTTTTTTTAAATAATTACTTTCAGACTGGCCGCGGAGTCAGGGACCGATCGCGACGTGACCACCCGCCGTCGGGAAGTTTGGGGAGGAGCAATGCACCGCCGTCGAGACACCTTTGGTTGGGGAATCTATCGCACAGTATATTAGAGCCGGACCTCACGGACCATTTCTTACAGTTTGGGGAACTAGAGAGCGTGGCTTTCCAGCCAGGTCGAAGCTACGCTTTTATCAATTTCAAAAACGAAGAAGATGCTATTTCCGCCATGAAGGCGCTCCAGGGTTTCCCTGTAGCGGGGAATCCGCTTAGGATTGAATTTGCCAAGGCGGTTAGTCTTGAACCATTACTATTATTTCTTAGTCTTTCGATACTGTTGATATTTTCTGGAATGAATTTGAATTTGAGTGAGTTTTCCAAAACTTGTGTGTTTAGTAGCAGATGATTGGCAGGGAAATTAAGAGAAGATTAAGATTTTTAAATAAACATAATTCACCATTAAAGGAATCTGAAAAACCAACTAGAAGCTTAAGTTTAGAATCTAAAATGAATATTAACTTGGCCAAATTAAGGCTCTGACTGGTTGTTACTAATTTGCTGCTTGCTTTTTAACTTCGGGAAATGAAAAACAGAAAAGCCTGTTTTTGAATTCCTAAAATTTAATTGGTTTGTTTTTAATAATAAAATGTGTGGTCTTCTAACGTTTATTATATGGAACAATTAATTTTGACTATGTTTTATATCTTTGCCAATTGGTCATTTCTAATCAAATGCAATTTTACGTTTTACTATTTATCCTTCCGCCTTTTAGCAACTTTTAAGAATGCAAAGCAAACAGCAAAGGCACCAACCAAAAGAGCCAAAATAAATGAAGAAAATAGTGTTGCAGTCCACTTAATTGAACAATTGATTGTGAGTTCCCTGCAGTTTCATCAAAATACCTGGTTAGAAATATGGAACAATTATAGGTTGGCAACTGACCTCCTACGTTTATATTCTTGGAGATTCATGCCATAACAACAAATAACATATTGGGAATAAGTGTGAATCAACATATTCAAGACTCAAGTTCACTGCCTCAAAGCAAATTATATGATTCTTTATGTGGAAGTCCTTTTAATTTGCATCTTTCTCCCAGTAGCAGCAACTCTAAGAAACTATATCCTCCTCCACAGCACAATTTTATCTGCAAAGGTTGCATTCATAGTAAGTAACTGGTAAAACTAAAGTAAGCACCATGGAGTTAAGATTTTGATAAGGCTCAGCATGGTCTTCTTAATTGCATACAACAGGCTATACACTTTTCTTGATTTGGCAATTAGTATTATGCCTCAAGACTAATCATTACCAACACTTTAAACGTCTAATCAGGTTCAGAAATCTCAATTATTTCAAGAATAATGACATAATAAATGAAAAGCAAAAGTAAAATACTTGCTGTCCACTCGCATGATTACAACATTTTAGTTGCATTTTCATCCAAGATACATAGTCTGTGGAACACTGCTATTTACTTCCAATGCACCACTCGGGTTTCTAGAGATTTTTGTTTGACCATAAAACTCAAAGAGGGTTCTCTATTACGATGGATGTTCTATTTTGTCAATAAGCTTTCTTCCTTGCTTTGTTAATTTCTCTATTCTTGCCAAGCACTCAGCATGAAATGCAACTGTTAACATCCATAGAATTTCAAGTTATAATTTATGGCAACTTGAAAAGGTTGATTAGAAGTCAACTGCTCCCCAAGTTTAGACCAAATAATCAGTGACTTGTATATGGAATTTTTACTTCACGGTAAATGTGTTTGTAAGTGAATCAGTGGCTCCTATCTTCCTGGAGCCTAGTTATGCATTCAATATAATTCACTTTTAATGCTATCTCGTGCAATTCTTCCATGCATATTCCCAAGCAAAACAGGTACAACGAATAGATTTTCTCTATGGAAACTCTTTGCTGCAATGCTTCTTCAGATCCATTCATTGCACTTAACCATGCTGGGAAGTGGACTTTTGAAAGTTAAAATTGTTGAATATGATGGATAAACTTTATTGTCCTGGAAAATTATCATTCCCAACACATTTGAATTGAACAAAGAAACATTACTTTTACATTGAAGATCTTGCATTGAGGTGGTAAATCAAAAACGATCTCTGTATCATAATTTTGTTGCTACCTCATTAAGCATGCAGAACATGTCTGCCATACAGGTTGGCTGCAGAACATTGTGTCTGTGTAAACTCCATATGATTTTGTTGTTCAAATCCAGTGGTTCTCCTTAATGGTATGATGAAAAGGCTTGACCTTTTAGTTTTTTTACAATCCTTTTCTAATGTCAGTAGCTGAATGGGTACATATAGGGTCATCATTAATTATGTTGATACAGGAATTGTATCTTGTGCAGCACTTTGAAAATTTTCTCCATGAAAGAAAAGAAAATTTACTTAAGACAGAGCTTTTCCTCTGCTGCCAATAAATCTATCTCCCTCAACTTCCACAACCTATAAAGATGCTCATACCAGCAGACACTTGAACATGAACAACATATGTTCTCTGGTGAAGTAGGTTGTTTTCTAATAATTATTTTAGAATCCTTTTGGTGCTACTTGATCTAGATTACTCACATTCCAGCTTCTTATTTTGCATAGGAGTTAAGTCTGAGTGAATAACTGACCATAATATAAATATAACAAGTTGCAGCAGCCATCAACCTTTTTCTTTGCTAGCAATAACTGATCTTAGTTGAGTTCTACTATGATATCCTTGTTGAAAGATATATAAAGAATAATGAAATAATATAACATCTCAAAGATAAAGTCAGATAAAGGAAACAAGGAACTGAGAGAAAGAGGAGAATGACTGGAATTGACAATTACTAGATTTTGAATAGAAGCACCAATCTAAGTTGAAATTTGACCTTCAAATATTGAATCTTGGACTGTATTGGAAAGTGGAAGCTGTAGAAGGAAGATCATTGACATTGTTTTTAGGATAAATTGATACTGTTGTTAAGTATCCTTTGCAGTTTAACCAAGCCAATCATAATCAGCACCAGCGTGCCTTCCTCAATTAAAGGAGGATGATTGATTAAATAGTGAACATTATAGACTCTTCTAATAGCTAGCAACTTGGAGCAGATGGTATAAACTGTGCCAACAAGAGCCATGAAACTGGCCATTACATAACCAACAGTCTCTTCAAATATCTGAATGTATTGCACGATGACTATGTATAAGATAGAGAGCATAAAATATAACTTCAAGTAGCCAATCTTGGTAAGCAACATGTTTCTCAAATGCTAACAAATGGCCAAGCTTGCTTTCAAGGTCAATATCTTTCTTTTCTCTGAAATGTTTCCATTTTAGCTGTGACAGTAAATCAAGAAGTATTCTCAACTTGCGACATATTGGAATATAAGATGAAAATGATTACTCGTTCTTCCTCTTGCCATTGATTTACCACAGCACACATTGCTAATTTTGTGAGCATTAAAATTATTGAGGGGAATGTCTTGTAAACTTATAATCCCATAATAATTAGTCATCACCTTCAGTATAACTTTCATGCTGCCTGTTGACCATATGCAATCTTAAACGACCATTCTTAGTTTAATTTCAAATTGTTACTTAATTATTATGAAGTATGACTGTTAAAAGAGGCGTTTCTGTGTTAAAGTGATTACTAAATGTTGTAATTGTTATCTTGCATGCCTGTCTTATTTTTCAAGATTCAATTCCCTCCGAAAGAGACAACAGAGAAAGAATAGATAACAAAATTAGAATAACATAAATAAATAAAGCAAGCCTCAATGCTTTATTGCTTAAAAACTGTCTTCTCTTTATATCTGGTCATAGAAGTTCTAAGTAGTCCTTGATCGAGATTATAATTGAATGATTGTTCATATAAACAATAGAGAATTTGAATATTCAGCCAAGAGGTATACATTGAGCAGGCTAGCTTTTCTTTTCCATATTTAGTCTTCTCAGAACTCAACTCTCCAAGATGAAAAGGTCTTTGTGATAAGAGTTTTTCTGGCAAGTTTTGCAGGATTAGACTCGGGAACCTTTGTGATTCAATTATTGACTGGCTGTTCTGTAAATCTAAGTGATCATATTCACTTCAGAGGTGTTGAAAGCCTATATATTTTCACAACATTGATCTGTTCTACTTGTAAAGATGCATCTGTCAGTTTCACAGCATGGTTTATATGTTTGACTTTTGGTCCAATAAATGTTTGAACTTGTTTGTCTTCTCAGCAAACTATGAGTACTTGTGCTTGTGGCAGCTTATGATTCAATTATGTGTGTTTCTGTGCTGTGAACCATTGTGTAGTTTTTCGCTTTTATGATGAGATGTGTGTGTGGGGGTGTGTGAATATTTTGTAGTTCTTAGTTAGAGGAGGGAGGTGCCATTTCTGCATAATGGAGAGTTTTGTTGGCTTCTTACCAATGCCTTTAGCCTGTACTCTCATCATTATTGACCAGGCAGATTTCTCTGCTGGGGCTTGCTTGGTGGAGGTTTTGTTGCTTTTCTTATATTTATTGGAGATTTGGAGTATGCACATGAGTTAGTAGAAGAGGTGCTCAAAATGAAATGAAATTGCCTGTGATTAAATTTTTGACAGTCTATGGAAGCTTGATTATTATATATATATGTCTCTGCGGGGGGGGGAACCTTTGACGGTGGAACACATGGATGGTTATGTTGTGGTCATAAGTAAAACCAGGTTTAGAATCTGTTCAGGATTATGACTATCTTCTGGTTGTGCAGCAACTGGAACTTGAGGCAAATGATTCTGCTTTTGAACTAGTAAACTGGTAGAATCTAGTTCAACTGGATCATGTTTGAAAAGTTGCAGATGTTAGAAACTTACATTTGGTTAGTTTGATCTACCTAATTGCGGTCTTTTATTCAAGTGACAGTAGATACTTTTAACACATGAAGTGGTTCCTGTGATTGAAAAATAGGGATTTTTCTGTGCAGATAATTAACTCGAGGCATTTAGAAGCTGCAAGTTTAGGTAAACACAACATGATAATGTTCTGTAATCTGGCATTTGGCTTGATACAACTGGAAGGTCCTACAATTAGCACTCCATATTTATTTGCTTTCGTATAGCTTGTATTTCTTTTGCTTTCTATTCTTGTACTTTGTATGTTTTTTACATGGCAGTGTTTTTCACTTCATGAATTGCAACTCTGATAATACATGGGGGTGTGAAAAACTTTTGAATGCCAAGTTACAATTTTAAAGCCTTGTTCTCTACAGCATTTCCCTCATGATCAAAAAGAGATACCTTATTTGACAAAGTTAGTCAAAATCCTCCAACACAATGCCCCCTTAGGTGGTGTTTTTACTTCCACCTTGATTACAGAGGCAGTAGGATCTTGAGGTGAATTGTTACAGTGGCTGGCTATTTTTCATTAGCTCTGGAAGTTTGCCACACCATAGTCCAACATGTCTATAGAGTGTGTTTGCTAGTAGAAATGGCTATTCTTGCATACAATGGTATGGAGGCATAACTGAATTCTTTCTCCATATCCAATCACTCGATGTCTATACCCTTGCTTTTTTAAACTTAATCAATCTAGATTAAAATCATATAAGACTGCTTAAAGTAAGGGTTGGTCTTCCCCTTACCTAGTGATATTCTTGATCACAGGACAAGTCATCGACATCATTACATGATGAGGACTACTTGCAACGTCGAGATGAGCAGCGTTCTACAGTAAGAGGGTCCCCTTTCTCACCAAGGGACCCTAGAGCACATCATGCTAGTCCTGAACATTTTGCCCCTGACAAATCAAAGATGAATGATAGAAGTGCAGAGCCCAGTGAGGTCCTATGGATAGGATTTCCAGCTTTATTGAAAGTGGATGAAGTGATTTTAAGGAAGGCTTTTTCGCCATTTGGTGAGCTAGAGAAGATTACTGTGTTTCCAGGTCGTAGTTATGCTTTTGTTCGGTTTAGGAGTGTAATTTCAGCTTGCAGGGCAAAAGAAACTCTTCAGGGGAAGTTATTTGGGAACCCCCGTGTGCATATTTGTTTTGCAAAGAGTGAGGGCGGGCCATCCAACAGTGGAAGAGGCTCAGTGAATGCCCCCAACTCTCCACATTTCAGGTTAAATGGTCGCTCGGGGTCTTCTGAGATTTTTCTGCAGGATAGGAAGTTTTCAGACTTAACAGAAGATGCAAGCATCCGATCTCCTTATATGCCAAATTTTGATTCTGGTGATTCTGATGTCTACAGTTTCAATAGGCAAGGTAGTTCACGGAGTGCTGGAAGTACATATGAACCCTGGAGGTTTGGAGAAGGGGGGCCTGATCCTCGACTACCACAAGATTTGTATGAACATAGTAAAAGTCCAATGAGATTCCATGACTTTCCTCCAAAATTACCCCAGAAAACTGCATACTATGAAGAACCATGGGATATGCCTGAAGACACCTATTCCACCCATGGAACCAAGAAATTGAAAACTGGCTCCTTTCCTCCTGAGAAAGAGCTACCGGAGTATCCTTTATCTGATCTTGAACATGAAAAACATGCTTTTCCAAGGATGCTCTCTGATTTTACTCAATCTGAGGCTTTTGATAAGAACTTTGAACCTGGAGCTTTTGGGTATAAACAGATTCCCGATCGGCCAATGAATTTAGCTCCAACTCATGAGGAAAGGAATGATCACTGGAAACCATCTTACGATGGTTTTCAAGTAGGATCTGGTTCTCTACAATCAAATGTAATTGAAAGGAAAAGATTTACTCCTGAACTGGATCCGCCATCTTTGAAAGAGTGGAAGTGGGAGGGGACAATAGCCAAGGGTGGAACTCCTGTCTGTCGTGCTCGATGCTTTCCTGTTGGAAAAGTCCTTGACATCATGCTGTAAGTAGTAAAAAATCCTTTCTCATAGGTTTTTTTTTTTTTTTTTCAGTATCCTTTCTCATAGATAACATGGTACTATACTGATTAATGATTAGTTGCTGTCATTTAGTCCTTCATTTTCTTTAAGTAACTTTATTCATCCTAGGTGCATTAGGTGTCCTATGAAATGGGATGGTTCCATTTTGTTTCCCTTATTCAAGTAATGGTTTCAAGCCACAAATTGACTGAATAATGTATCATTTTTCAGTAGATAGATTGAGATTTAATTGTTTATTTTCCTATTTTACTGGTACAATATAAAGTAGAAGGATCTCTGCAAGTATTTGTAATGCACGTATTTGTTGTTTAATATTTTTAGATTTCTTGACAAAAAAATTTGATTTTTTTCATTTATTTTATGAAAAATGACTGAACCTTGTTGATTTAATGGGGCGTCACATAGTACATCTGCACTCCTACCCTTTGGACTTCACTAAAATTACTGATTAGCCTGACCATGATGCTGCAGGCCTGAATTTTTAGATTGCACAGCAAGGACTGGTCTAGACATGCTTGCAAAGCACTACTATCAAGCATCTAGTGCTTGGGTTGTTTTCTTTGTCCCTGAAAGTGATGCTGACATGGGATTCTACAATGAATTCATGCATTACTTGGAAGAGAAGCAGCGGGCAGCTGTTGCTAAATTAGATGATAAGACCACCTTATTTCTTGTACCACCATCAGATTTTTCAGAGAAAGTACTGAAAGTACCTGGGAAACTGAGCATTTCAGGTGTTGTTTTGAGATTAGAGCATTCTGGTTCCAGTTTCGGGTCTTCTCATCCAAATGAAAGAAAAGATGCAAGCTTGTTACCTTTTCATGGTGACACATCTTTTGCAAAGCCATCAACCCCTTCAGGGCCATTTCCTTCAATGACATCTTATCCAGAATTAAGTAGATCAGGAAATAAAGACATCTCCTTTCCAGGGAATGGGGCTACATCAGCTCCACCTCTTTCACTTTCTGGGTCAGCTCATTCTGTTGGAAATGTGTCTGACTTGTATAATGAGCACAGACGTGATCATGCTCTCCAGCGAAATGCTATATTTGGACCAAGCTGGTCTTCTCATGATCAGCAGAATCCAGTTTCTGGTGCCAGAAATACTCCATCTCAAGTTTCCAGTAGTGCTTATGATCCTGCAGTTCAGGGACATCAGTCAATTGTGCCAAGGGCAGTGCAAGAAACATATTCTAGTACTGGTGGAATTTCAGGTATTCCATTATCTGGAAACAGCAAACCCACTTTGCAGGAAATCAAATCTTCAGTCCCTCTATCTATGCCTATTTCAGCCCTTCAACCAGAACAACTAGCACAACTGGCGTCATGTCTTGTTGGGCAGCAGAGGCAGGTAGGAAATACTTCAAATGTATCTATGGGGGAGAATTTTCGGCACACAAACACAATGGACCAGTCCGACATGTTGAGACAATCACAGAGATATGCTTTACAAAATAATCAGGCAACTCCTGAGCTTTCAACATCTCAGTTTTCTCAAGTGCAACAGTTGCAGCAGCAGACCTCAAATGCAGTTGCAGCAGTGCCTCAAGCAGCCCAAAGAAGTCAACAATTGCAAGGTAATGGTATGCAGGAAGAAGGGGATGCAGATCCACAGAAACGCTTGCAAGCAACATTACAGCTGGCAGCAGCTCTTCTTCAACAAATTCAACAGGGGAAAGGGACTTGAACAGGTCCCAGATGTGTTGTTACTTTTAGCAGTTAGCTTAACGAAATTTCGCAGGTTTGTTTTTCAAGGGTTGGCCATAGTTTTTAGCAATTGTGCATAAGGAGGGTGAAGCGGCACACACTTTTGGTATTTCCTCGTCAGCTAATTACATTGCTTTATGTTCGTAGATTTGTTTAGTGAGCAAGCTGCTTGCTATGTGTTTCCTGTTTTACTTAGTTAACAAGTCGAAGTAGAAGACCAGCCATGTTGATAGCTACCTTTCTGAAGTTGCAAAAGCATAGTTTTCTCTCTATGCATTGATCTATTTTTTCTAGCATTGTCTGTTCTGCTGAAAATGATTTCTTGCAGAAAAATGTTCCATGGAAAATGTCTTTATGAAAGCAGACTGAACATAGAATCTTGTATTGATAAGCAAGTTCAATTAATTTGGAGATTGTGCAACTACACAAAAGTGGATCTTTGGAATCACTGAAATATTTCAAAGGCAATGTCCACAAAGAATTGAAGAATTTTGAAGATGACATACAGAAATAAGACTGCTTTCATGGTGCGTTGGTTCCCAGCATAGTGCTGGGTATTTTTACATATACAAAAAGAATAAAAATAGAATTTGGCACTGAAATCTCGTGACTGTACACTCTGTGCATAAAAATTCGGTTGGTTTGCAGCTTCTCAGACATAGAAGTAGGTGGATGCATCTGTTGCATTAGCTGTGTCTCTGCAGAGGATAGACCGAGCTTCAATCACAGAACGAGGAGGCTCAAGATCTTTTTCTTGGAGCAAATTTCCTTGCAGTCGCTGCATTTGGGAAGCAAAGGTGTCATCCAGTATCTACAAAAAGAGATGAGAGAAAGAATGTTATGAGAAACTGCACTGCAAATCTGCATCTAAACCAGATTGAAATGCTATCCCTTTTCAACTACAAATAATCTCTCATTTAACATATAACAAGTTGAATAAAGTTGGACTTGAGCACTTGCCCCCAGAGCAAAATATGATCCATTATACCACACTCTGTTTTCCTTCCTGCCTTCAAGAAATTTCAGTACAATCTGGTGCAAGTAGTTAATTAAAACAATGTTAGAAGATATAAGACAAAGCTAAGTAGCAAAGGGTCCAATCAACAATAATTATTTGTCTTCACCTGTCCCATCCTATCCCAAAATCCACGGCAGGTTGCTACAAATATTCGACTTGTGAAGACCTCATGTAAGTTAGAGATAGAGTCAATCAGTTGTGAACTGAGCATCTGCATTCTCTCACGGATCTCAGCCTCTCCATCTTCTTCCTTTATCTCCTCCAGAATCCTCTTTAGTCTTGTGTTTCGATTAGCTTGTGTCTGAAACAGTCATAGTTTTTTTCAGAGCTTAAGGATGAACAAGTAGCAAAAGGAAGAATAGGGTAAATTGGTTTTTTCTTTCAAATCATAGAAATAAAATTCAAAATGCCTTTTTAAACCAGAATAATCAATCAAATCCAGGTGCAACAAAACTAATTTCAAGAGTCTGATATATCATTTTAATGAACTACCAACCTGACATCACTTGCGCACATACCCTTGAACAATGCTTGGAGTTCAACAGCAATATAATCTTGACTATGTTCAATAAATTAAAATTTTAACACAGAAATCATATTAATTAGGACTTACATTGTTAACAAGTTTCTCCACTGTTGCCTGCAAGTAATTTTTATACTTTGTCCTCAACATGACAGTGATTCCATTCATCTGCTCACCAAACAGCAACTTCTTGTCTCCCATGAGAGGCAGATAGGATGCCCAAGATTTTAAGATATCCTCCACTTTACAGTGCAAGACATCAAGAATTCTCTTGACGGTGTTGAGGAAGATTCCTAACTGGAAAAAGGACTAACTTTGGTAAGATATGTAAGAACCATACACATTGCTGGCTCAATTGACTTGAGTTCAATATTCTGTTGACCTAATAGGCAACTGCTACCATGCTATTAATTTTAAGGATTATGGTGCACTCACCTGGCTGGGAACTGAATAGAGTGCTGTTGACTGCCTTCTTGTCAGCTTCTGGACATGCATATTAAGCCTTTTTGGAATGCTATCTTTCAAAGGAGTCAAGATGTCATTGTATTGTTTCTCTAGTGCTTTTACAATTGCTCTTTCCACATTGGCAACAGCCTGAAGGAAACCATAATTATGAAATGTCAGTAGATGAAGAAGTAATGACCTCATATGGAATTAAATGTGTGTAAAAAAGCGCCAAGTGCAAAGAAACAGGATCCACCGCACAGACGATATGAATGCTTGTGTTTGCCAAACATAAAACAATTGCACATGCACACTGAGAGAAAGAGGAGCTAGCAACTGTCAAAAAGATTTAGAAATTACATTTTCCAAGACCAGTGAGTACTGAGGCCATCGATTGATCACCACCTCATATCCACTAAGAGAATCTTTGATCTTCTCATACATTTCTTCAGCAAACGGAGAGGTGGAATGATTTGTTGTTACTCCAGACCATGGCACCTGATTATATCACAAAGTCCAACACAACCGTACCAAATAAGTTGATCCAGTTCCTTGATAGTGCACACGCTCATTGATGCATGTATCCAAAAAAAAAAAGAATTAATTTTCTTTCCTTTGGCATTGGGGTTAGGATAGGGGGCAAAGGCATGGGGGTGGACGTATAAAAAAGAGAGAGAAAGGTTCTTTACTTTTTAAATATACATCAAACATTGATTTGGAGATTACATATCTCATGAACATAAGTAAAATTTTTTTTAAAAAAAAATTAAGTATACCTTTTCAGACTTGCAAAGATCAAGTAACTTAAGCTGCATATCCTCTACCCACACCATTATGTAATTGTGAAACAAAGTCTTTGAGTCTACACCTTCCTGCACAGAACTGAAGCAGGCAGAAGATAGCGTGTAAGACACAGACCTTCAACTCTATATTAGGTCATAATCCGAATTCATACAAGTTCCAGGGCATCAGATGGCAAAACTAAAGTATTTTATTCTAGCATATACAAAGAGGGATTTTAATCACACACCTGATGTTCCATGACTCAAGATCCCTCTCAAAATCTGCAATTGCAATCAAAAGTTCATTAACATGTGATGCAGGACTAGATGGAGGCCATGCAGCAAGGAAACCAGCAAGCCTGTTACACAACTCCGTGCTGTATACTGCAGCTGTGATGTTTGACAGGTCAATTGAACTGGAACAGAGGAATGTGTGTTAGAAGGCATCATACAATAAACTGGCTACTGACTAAAAGCTAACTGAAATTTTAGCACACATTTGAAAAAAGTAATAATAATCAATGAATGCCATTTCATGAGTTGCACACGAAATCTATTAGTATCTCACATGATTTCAAAACCTTCATGAATAAGCTTTTTAATTTTTATCCATAAAACGTGCCTGTACCTGGGGAGTATATGCTGATTGTGGATCTTGATGTCTGCCTGAATCTCTTTACTAATGTTTATACACAGATTCTTCATCTTCAGATAAGCTGTTGAGATGGTAATTGTGTCCAAGAGAAAACCTTCAGAGTTGCTTGAAACAAACTCATCGGTCTCAATCATGTGCTTCCGACACCTTTTTTTTGCTGCAGTCTGCAAAATGTTATCACCACTAGCATTATAAATTTGTTTAGTGTATCAAAACAAAGAGCAGAACAAGACAATCCTGCTATTGCTTTAATACATGGAAGAAAATAAACATCAGAAATCGACAATGTCTTCCTTTACCGCAGCCATATCTAAATTTTCTGGTAAACTATCATGGAGGCATAGAAAATATTAGTAAAATAATTTACAAGGACATTCCAGTAATGCTGCATAAGCAATTTTCCTTTCCATTAATCACATACATTAATATTTAAATCCCCGTGTATCTAATTAATTAAATGAGTTAACAGAACAAAAGGCCGCTTTAAACAAGAATGCTAGGCTGGTTGTGGATGAACCTTTCATTCACATCACCTTATCCAAAAATGGTGGCAATTTGATTCTGTGTAATAGAAAGTTCAGTCATTATTGACAAACTGAAATTACCTGCAAATAGTTTCTCAACATAGTCTGAGCATCAGGAGATAGTATATCATGAAGAAGAGTGTATACTTTAACAGCAGGAGCTAGAGCTGGTGCTGCAGTCTCTTGGGTTGGGCCAAACAAGTCCGCTAGCCCTGTAGGAGATTTTTCATCTAATGACTTGTAGTTCTCAAAAGCATTTGCCAAGAGACTCTCAATTTGTGTTTCACAATCAAGCAATATGCTTTTCTGGAAGAGAGCAGGCAGGGGTTATACAGCGTGAGCCATCTCAGAAAAACATATTTACATTAAAATTTCTGAAGCATACAAGTATCAAACACATTTCATTTGCAGAATGAATGGAAGCACATAATCCTACTGTATATCATTTGGAGATGCAGCAAATCCAACCACTCTCCGATAGTGATTTCACAAAATGGTGATACACTTTCCATGACATTAGAAGAAAACTAAAAATTAAGGACACATCTGAAGTTTTGACTTCCAAAAAATGACAGCGAAGCAAGATTCCAGGATAAATAAATAAACTTTTCCTAAATTGTGTTAAAAATTCAGCATATGGAAAACTGGCAGCCCACAATAGCTTCTTGCTCCAAGGACATAGAGAGCACAGTTAGATTTAGGTGTCAAATTAATTCAGTCAGTCACAATGATTCATGTCATATATATGATCACTGTAACTATTTAATTAATCAACAAATTAGGACACATCTGAAAATTTTACTTTCAAAAAAAAATCACAGTGATGCTAGATTCCCGGCCTAAAAATTTGACAAATGAAAGATCCTCTCAGATAACTTTTCCTAGATTACTGTTAAAACTTCAGGACATAAAAACTGGCAGCACACAAATGATTCTTGCTCCAAGGGCATAGAGAGCAAAGTTAGATTTAGCTGGCAAATTAATTCCATTGGTCACAATGATTCATGTCAAATATATGATCACTGTAATTATTTAAAACCCAACATTGATATAAAACCGTAAGCACCATCTGATTATCTAATCGTTCAACAAATCAAGGATTCAAGGTTGATTGAATTGATGTCCCTTTTTAGATAAGGACCCACACAAGTGATTTTCTTCATATATGACAAAGTCATGGCTTGTGAAACCTCAATATAACTTATCATTATTAGTAGCATAGGTAATTGCTAAAGAGCATTGTATGTTACCCTTGGCAAATACATTCTTATGCCATGGGAATTGGGAAATGGACCAGTAGCTCAAGACAAGTGAAGCGATGCTCTAAAGGAACCTCTAATTATCATCATTCTTTAGCCACATCATGTCAGAGATAATTTGAACCACAATAACATCATCTATGAGTTCATTTTTAAAGTAATTGATGCAATCTGTAATCAGAGATGCCTACCTCCTGTCTTGTCAAGCTTTTCTCACTCCTTGCCTTTAAAATAGGTACAAGCAACTCATGCACGAGCTCTAAACAGTCTTTTGTTGGTGTGGCCACATTCATGACATGTAACAGATACCTACAAAGAAACCAAAAAGAGTTAATACATTACAAGGAAATTGCAAGGAGCATGATAGAAATATGATGATTGCAAACAAAAGTTATACTTAGAACTACCTCAATTTTGTATATGAATCAGAAACCCCATAGTAGTCTGCAAACTCAGTCAATAGCCACTGCCAAGGTCCTTGTAACCTCAAGTTTTGGGAATGGAAATGCTGTGCACGCATTGAAGCCTCCAGGAGTAGATCGTAGGCTAGCGTCTCCACAACGGGTGCACTCTAAAAAAGGAAAACAAAATAGGTGAAGAAAACTCATGCATGCTCACCCATATGTTTACACACTTATAGACATACTTAAACAATCAAGTCCAGTTCCACAGAACTGCCCATGCAATACGAACAGAAATTCTTGCTGTAGATCTTGAAAACTGAGTAACTAACTACTATTTAAATAGCAGCCAAATTAAAATAAAAAAATCACTGTGCTAGTCAGCGTTCAAGAATTATCATTAAGCATCTGATGCTTAAACAAATTAAATCAATCAACTCTGTAATATCATTCAGCTTCTAAAACTCAGAGGAACCACATATCTAGCATTTAACGTACAGAAAAGTTGAACCACCCCAAAAATAACTCCAGAAATTTTAATAATCATAAAATTCTATAGATGAAAATTTTACACCTTAAATGCACACAACTGCTTTTATAAAATCAGACTTCAATACATTGGAGACTAAAAAGACTATTTTCAAGCAAATTCCATGCAGCACATCTAGTTCTTTTATCACCAATTGTCACTTATAATTAAGTCAATTAAATTGTTATGATATTTGAAAACTGGAAGAATCTAAATCCTCTAAGTAGTTCTAATGAAATATGTTCACCAGAGTAGATGATGAAAAATACCTTTATCTGACTCGTCTCATCACAAGTAATTGTACTTCCAATAGATAGCTGGATCTTCCCAACACATTCTTCATCGTCATGGTATATGGGCCACCATCTGATTCTATCATTCTGTACAGGATAGTCAATCAAATCCAATTATACTGATTAGTCAATCACATTATGTTATAGGTGGATGGTGTTTATCCCTTAAAAAACCAGATTGTTGAAGATAGCAGACAACACATACGGGATTATCAGTCAAGGATGAAACTGGAATTGTTGTTCGGCCCTGGACTGATTTCTTTTTATCTTGGACTTCCACCAAAAGAGCATCAGCTTCAGTCTCTGGGAAACTAAAAGTACATGCAATTGTAAGATTTTTCTACCATTCAGAGCATAACTCATCTTAGAATATCAAGAATGAATTCAAGTATGATATGGGCACATAAAACTAACTTTATAGCTTATGAGTTATTATAAGTGATTAAACTTGCTGCCAGCCAAAGACTACCAGCCCAGGTCTAAAATATAAGATAGCAACTTACAAGACATGGTAGTCACCACAACCAGGGTGCAAGCAGATTGTGGAACTTGGTTCAACTTTGGTGTCTTCCGTAGTACTCTTTAGCTGGAATAAGCAAGATAATGGTTCTGCAAATATGAAGAGACAACAGATTAGTTGTGCAAGAACATTAAGGTAGGGAAGTTACAAAGAAGTATGTAGTTCATGTCTTTGTTAAGAGTAGGAGCAATGACTGAAAAATTTTTGTTTAGTCGGTGGGCAGATTTTATTGAGAAAGTCATAATAAAATTAAATTTTTAAAAGAGTTTAATCAGAACAATGATAACTTCAAAATTCAAAGCAGCAACAGTCAAGTCGACACTTGTTATAGATGGAAGTTTCATCGTAAGCTCAAAATATAAGATCATTTTATTACTCATTAATTAACTAATATAGGTTCAATTCAATATATTCATAACAAATACAAACCTTCAGATGTCACTGAAAATGAGGCTATTTTAAGAGAATTCATGCCAGTTTTCACAAGTGATGAGACGTGTCGGACATAGTCCGCTCCCACTTGCATGTACATTGCACTTCGCTGTGAATATGTGCTTTTAAGTTTCCGCCTTGGGATTATGCGAAGTTTCTTCACTGCAATTATCCAACATCTACAACTTAGGTTTTATATAAGAGAAGTTTTTCTGCAAAAAGAATCCTCAAATTGCAAGAGACTGAAAACATATGGAATGAAATATTCAAAAATAATGAATTTGTAAATGTATTGTAATGGACAGAAATTCCATAAGCCTGCCCATCCTTCCAAATATCAAATTTGTATATATAGTTGCCATATAACCTTTGGCCTTACCTTCCACTCTTATTTTTCCAGCAACCTTCTTTGCCTTCAATGAAAATTGTTCCACATTCTTAGTAGTGCTCACTTCTACTGGTTGTACACCTCGTGGTTGCAACAAAAATTTGTGTAGACTATATAAATTACAAGAAAAAGAAAAACCTTGAGAGATCCTTGAAAGGCTAATGGGACAACTTTAATTTCAAAACAATAGACAGAACCTACCCAAAGGCACTTCGGAGTAGAAGGCACTCATCACGCAGAAACTCAGGCGCCTCGGGGCAACCTCTTGCCCATTCATATAGACACAACCGTATGCATGCATCATAAGCGATTAAAGTCTGCCAGGCATATTGACCACTGCAATAACATATTTACAGGATGAAGAATATAAGACTAAGTGGTTCATGACACTAACATTTTCAACAAACATCATCTTAGTATTAATAAAAACTCAATATAGATTGCACCTGGCATTATAATGATGTAAGTCATCAGATGTGTTACTTTGCCAATAAGGGATTTTTTCTTCTTTGTCTCCATTCACGGTCTCATTTACTCTGCACAAGACAATGGTAAAGAAATTTTAGAAATGATAGCATGATCTAAAACCAAAAAGAAAGAAGGAAAAGGTTTTTCATCACAGGCTTCCACGTGAATTGTGCATAATGAAATTGAAGACTACAGCACCTTTCTTCACCAAGCTCAGCGCAATTAAATGATCGAGATTTAGAATCTGCTAAGCCTTCTTTATTGCCATCAAAATGATCTGCTTGCACTGATTTGTATATTCCATCCTGAATTTGCTCAGTTTCTTCTTCAACCTCCATGTCACTCCCTTCTCTTCCAATATCCAATATAGGAGGTGCACTTGGTGTGCCCAAATCTTCAACCTCTTTAAATGTACTCTTAACATGACTAGGAATAGTTGTTCCCTACAGTCAGCATCAACCAAAAAAAATCCAAAGAAAAAGCTAAGTTTTAGTTAATCCACAGAAGCAACCAAAAATCTTCTTTTCAAAGCAAAACCAGTCATTCCCAATCCATATTAAGAAAAATTAAAGATTATGTAAAGTAAAAGCAGCAAAATCATATTTGGTTAAAAATGAGCAAATGTTTAAATTTTAACACCAATCAAGACATAAAAAACCATCCTTTTTTATTAACGCATGTCTTCGTTCCAAAGCAAAACCAATCATACCAAATTCATATTAAGAAAATAAAAGATTATGTAAAGTAAAAGCAGCAAAATCATATTGGGTTAAAAATAAGCAAATGTTTAAATTTTAACACCAATCAAGACATAAAAAACCATCCTTTTCTATTAATGTATGTCTTGCTTTTCACTTCGAAAAGCACAAAAAAAAAATAGTAAAAGTAACAAGCAAAGAGAAGGCAAAGCACAAAAAAAAAAAAAAAAAAAAGAAGTAAAAGTAACAAGCAAAGAGAAGCCAAAAAAGATACCAAAACTTTCTCCTTACATGGGCATTATGTACTTGAACTCGTTCCCGGAGTCCAAAAATACCTCCAATACCAGCAGAAGTATAATTTTTCTCAGCAAAATCTCTAACACCCAAATCACCATCAGTAAATCTCCTATTAGTATCGGGCAATTCAACTTTCAAATTCTGCTTTGAAAATCCTCTACTCAAATTCGAGCTACACTTATTACTCCTAAACACATCCTCTTCGTCTGAAAAATTCCCATTCGCAGAATCTCCACCGCCAATATCGTCAGAAACTGAAGCTACGCTTTCGTCGTCGTCCTCGTCATCAAGACGAGGAGCTATCAGACTATGAGGTGCAAGCAAGCCAGAGCGGAATTTGAGAGAAGGAGGCAAAATATGGGGGGAAAAAAGAGGGGCAGTGTTGTAAATAAGAGGGGATTTGGGGAATGAGTCGTGAGGTGATAGTTTTTCTGTTAATGGCGATCTAATTCTTGGTTCTTGATCTGTTTCTTTGCCCTGCAAAAGCAGTCAAATTTTATTGGAAAACCAAAGGCAACAAAAGTGAAAGAGAAGCAAAAGGGAAAAAAGAAAATACCTGGTTGATCCAGTTGATTGCTGATTCGTCTAAGCCTTCGGTGAACATTATCAGCCCTGTCTTCTTAGCTGACAGAGAAAGAGGGAGCTTTGAGTTAAGATCGGAGGCACTGAGGAAGAAGAGAAATAGGAGCTGAGAGTTGAAGCAAGGCAAAAAGGAAAGGAAAATGAAAGGAGCGGTCTTTCTGCTTTCTTTTTGGGATCTTTCGAAAATGGTAACGGCTAGTTTGACCTTTTTTTTTTTTTTCGCTTTCCTTGTGAAGGACTCTTTTATGTTTAATGCTCTCTTTCCGACTTTGACAATACCCGTATAAATTGTTCCTCTACACCTTAATTTTCTTTTCTTTTTTCTTTTTAAAAAATTCTACTAAGGTTCATTTTTAAAAGTAAATCAATTGATATTGTATTTATTTTTAGATTTTATTATCAAGTAGTTTAAGGAAACTCTTTAATATTACAAAATTATATATTATATTTTATTTTAAGACATTGAAAAATCGTTACATTAATAGTTTATTTTTGTATTTAATACAAGAATAATACTATTAAATAGTACTTTAATTAACTTTAAAAAAAAAATCTACTTCTCTTTTCATTTTATGCATGAAAGTTATAATATTATAATATATAATATTCCATAGTCAATCACTTACTTGAAAACAAAAAGAAAAACTTAGTTATGATAAAAGTAGTAGCTTACGAACTTGTTTACATTTTCCATATATTAGTTAGAGCTATTAAACTAATGTGATAGGTAGATATTTCATTTTGTTCAGAGTTATTTTTGTAAATTTTGAAATTAAATTAGATTAAGGTCATTTTTTTATAATTAATTTAATTTTTAATTTTAAATTTTTTAGACTTATTTTTAGTTGAATTTTAATTGGATTAGTTATTGAATAAATGAACCTCGAGCTTAACTATCCAAATTTGCAATCAATCCAACATCATGGAAAATACAAAAATATAAAAGTAAAATACTCTCACTTCTTAACTTTTAACTGTAAATCTAGACGGTTTTATTAGTTTTTGAAATAGACGTTTTGTACAAAAAAAATATATTCTTTTAAATATATAAATTTAACCGTTAACCAACTGTTAATATTTTTGTTAATTTAATGACGTGATATTATTAAAATAATAATTTTACTCTTTATTAATTGTAAAAATTACTATTACATAAATTTTGTTTACCAAAAAACAAATTTATGGGAAGCATCGATCTAGTGCTCCCAACCATGTTCCCTTCCCTTGGAGAGCACCTGTTGTGGGGTAATTGGTCGACGAATGGGAGCACCGTTGTGCAATCACATTGTTTGAGAAAAAAAAAATAGAAAAGGTATTTTAATTATTTTATATTTTCTGTTAATGATATTTACATTTTTTGATATGGAATAATTATTTCAAAAACTAATAGATCCGTATAAAACCATGACTAAAAGTTAAGAGGTTGGAGTATTTTACCAACAATATAATAATACAAAACATAATAAAAATAAAAACAACAAACATGAAAATTAAAAATATTGAAAAATAAAATATAAATAATGAATAAAACAGAAAATGATAAAAAAAATAAAGAATTCAAATAGTGCTAATTCTTTTTCCTATCCATCTATAGTTTGAGAGATTTATCCAAATTTTGAGATTATTAAAAATTTCTAGATTTATTCAATGATATTTATCTCTTATTTTTCTTATTGAATGGCATAAAAAACCCTTCATCCAGCTGCAAGAAAATAAATAAATAATGATATGTTTCTAGTTGTTCCATAATTAATTTTAGTTTGTATTGTGCACGTAACATATTGTTTTTCTTCATCCTCCCTGCATTAGTGCTAGTGCTGGGTTTTATTTCTTATGGTTCATGTATAGGAGTTAGTAGGAGTTACTAAGAAAGGTATGTAGGAGGGAAGAAATTTATTATTTGGGACATTCTTACTTGTGCATTTTTCTCCTTCTTCTTCCTTTCTTCACCATATTGGTTTTGAATTGATTCCGTAGAAGAGTAAGTGGATGCACAGAAGCATCACGTCTTTAATGACTTAAACAGCTCAAACAACACAAAAGCAAAATGACAAATTGTTCACACAAAACATGATAAATTTGGGTCAACACCTGCCCAGGTACAATTAAATCATAATCTTGTCTTTCTCTTGCAATAAACAAGTTTAATTTTATTGAATTTTATTAGGGATGTCAACGGGTCTGGGTACTCTATAATTTCAAGGTACCCAAATCCTAATCTTATTAAAAATTAATTATCATAATTTTATTAACTACTCGAATAATTTAAAAATTACTACCTTAACCTTAATCCTAATACATTCCTACTATCCTATAATTACCTTAACCCATTTAATACCCTATTAAATTAAAAAATTATTAAAATCTTCTTTATAGGTATCCAATTACCCAATTAACTTTTCTAATTTCATAACTTCTCTTTAGATTTATATGTTATAAGTTTATATAAATAAAGGTATATATACTGTAATTAATAATTTTATGAGTTATAATTTTTGTAATGTTAATACAAAATAAAAAGTAAATATATTTATATTTAAAGTACATATATATATATATACACACAAGCATACATAAAAAATATTTTAATATATAAAATAGTAATTATATTTCTTATAAATTAACACAATATATAAACTATATATATTAAAAGACAGTACAAGTTAATTAATAATAATAGTTTCATGAATTAATTTAATTAATTATAAGGATTTGTTCTTAATTTCATGAAATTAAAAAAAAACATTTAGGTTCTAAAACTATTCTAATCTCAAAAGCTTTCTTTAAGTATATATATTATAAGATTATATAAATAATGGTATACATATTACAATTAATAATTTTATAAGTCATAATTTTTATAATGTTAACACAAAATAAAAAGTAAATATATGTATATTAAAAGTATATATATAATAGTAATTATATTCCTTTATAATATGATATAATATCCAAATTATTTAAATATAATTAACAATTTAATAATTTTTTAATTTAAATATATTAATGTCATCATATTAATAATTAGAATAACCATACTTTTCATATATTTATTAGTTTTTAACAAAAAAAAAATTGCTTGTAAAGTTAATAGAAATTGTAAATTTTTAATTTAATTATTAAAATAATAATAAAAAATTAATAAATATTAATTGGGTTCAGGTAACTATTACCCAAAAGGTGATACCCGAACCTGATTCAAGTAGTGAAATCACTACCCGAACCCTTTTATGAAATACCCTAACCCTGTGTAACCGGATAGGGTACTCGCGGGTATCCTATAATAAAGTACCCATTCACATCCCTAAATTTTATCATCATATTTTCAATTTCATTGACTTTTGGACAAAACGTTACCGAATTAAAATATTTCTTGGAATATTCTATTTATTTAAGTGATAAATTTTAATCGATTCATACTTTTTCTCCATAAATCAACAAAATTAAAACTATAGTAACAAAATTTAATGAAATTAAAGTATAATGACAAAATTCAACATTAACTCATAATATGGTAACAAATATAATGTTAATCCCAAAGTTTTTATAAAATTGGTATTCTCTTTTTGGAATATAAATTGTGGATGCCAAATATAAAAAAATATGTTCAATAATGAATGCAGGTATCTCTATTTAAAAATATATATCGGATTTAAATTTCTCTTTTCCATAACATTATTAAAAAAAGAAAAAGTAGTTGGCATATGGTATATATATATATATATATATATATATATATAACGTTGAAAACAACAATCCACAGTCCACGTGCAGAACGCAAAATACATATGACATAAGAATAGAAAAGGAGAAGAACCTTGCCGTTGCTGCTATGCAGTACCAAATTTTACACCTCACTCTCTAATCAATCAATCACTGTTCATAGTCTCTGGTACAATGTACTTCCTTCACTTCATTGTCTCCACTTTTAAGCTCCTCCCAGGAAAGAAATTGACAATGAGAAAGATAGAAAGTGTGAGAGCAATAATTTGATCAATGTATTTCACAATATAAAGAAAATCTTTTTGGTAATAATGGCCTTTGCCTTGACCCTGACTTTTTAAAGGCCAAATAATTCCCATTTGAAGTTTGAGAACCATACTTAAACCCAGAGAAAACCACACCCTGGGGACTGTGATTACAAACAAAAACCAAGCACTGAAGAGCTGCCTGCTTCCACGTTTCCTTTCATGCATCAGACTCAACTGAAACCAGAAGTCTCCCTGTAGGTGATTCACTGCAACACCACCGCTTCCATTCACTCCACGACACCTCCGCCCTCCGTACATCTCATGTACGCCCCCACGTGTGCATGTTCCATCACTTCTCAGGTAAGCATATCAATCTCCCTCCCCCACTCCCACCCCCACTCCCCCCCCTCCCCCGCTCTCCTCGATTTCTTCTCCTTGCTTGTCCTGGTTCAAAAGTCTCACTTCCACTCTTTTTTACCAATATCAAGATAATTACAAAGCAGCCGTTGTGTCTGCCTTTGGATTGTTCTAACTTTTATTTATTACTATTATTTTTCTTTGTTTGTGTTATTAGTTCTGTGGCCCCCACAAAACTTTCCTGGTGGGGTCCTCAGTTTTGTTTGGTTTTTGTGGGGTATGCCATGCTTTATTTTTCTGTTCTATATCTGGGGTAGTCTTGGTTTCTGTTGCAAACCTGCAAGAGCGTAAGAGTACTGTTAGAAAGGAGCAGAGTAGAACCGTATAATTAGAAGAGAAATGGCTGAGATAGTGAGTGAAATGCAGAGTGTTTTAATGGAAAACAACGTTCCGAGTCAGAATTATGATGAGCTTAAGAGGGTAGTACTAGGAAAACAAATGGCTGGTCAACGTACTGATGCCAATGGGCATAGCCAAGATGACCAGCAACTTCAAGGTGGTGATAATAACACATTGCTTGCTTTGCAAGAAATTCAGGGACCCTCGACTCCTGTAAAGATTAATGGCAATCATGTTGTTGGTAATGAGGTGGTGGAAAAAGTGAAGGAGAAACCTAAGATTATGGTGACTAATGATCTTAAACCTCGTCTTCGGTGGACTCATGAACTTCATGCGTATTTTGTCGATGCTGTCAATCAGCTTGGTGGTCCTCATAGTCAGTGTTCATTTCCTCTTATCCTCTAGTAGTCTACTTCATTGTCTCAGAATAGTTTTTGTGTGATATCCAGTTTTCTTTTTAAAAACAAAATTGTTATGTCAAATGATAACTGTTGAATTGGTTTCTGAAATGGATGGAACATCTGATGCTTGAATGATTTCCTCATGTTCGTTTTTGTGGATATGTAGTAGGCACAAGAGATTGACTCAAAAAATAGCTTGAATTCTCTTTTCAATGGGAAAATTACCTGCATGCCTCATTAAGCGCTTAACAAGATGTCTAAAGGAGTGTTTCTTCTCTTCATCCATATCTAACATGCATCTAGCACTTAGGCTGGCTCAGTGACTTTTACTCCTATTACATTGAGTATTTGAATTCTCCTCTAGCTGCATTTTTCTTGCTCAAACTCTGAAATTTCTTTTCTATTATTTTCGTTGTATACTGATTCTTGTTTCTTTGGAAGGGAATTCTGCTTGGTTAATGGTCTGCTGTGAGCATATGTTACCACTTTCCAAGGCCATTCTAGCAATATGCATAACCTCCGGATCAAATTTTAGAGTATTAATTTATTTTTAGTGGAAGTCATTCATCCTTATTTATGGAAATGGACCTTTTCTAATTTTTTTCCCACTAAGTTTTAAGAAATTTATATGCTTTAATGCAGCAATATATATTTTTCATTTTTTTCATCATATAGTTTCTGTGTGTTTTAACTGCATGCTACTAGTTCGCTTTCTTTGTTTGAATATAGGTATATGCAATTAGTTTTTTGCATAAGTTGGTAATTTTGGTTGGATAAGATCAAATTAAATCATCTATGACAGATGCTATTCTCCCCTCTCCCCCACCTTGTGTAAATTCAGACCATATCCCACTGCTTACCTCATATGTATGTGCTTTTAAGAAATGATCTTCTTTTGACCATTTTCAAATAAGATTAGCTCCAAAATTGACACACTGTTTCTCCTAAATTTTTGCTTCCTTGCTATCTCTTTTTATATGTAAGAGGTCCTTGTAGATTTGATTGAGGAGCATTCTTAAAATCATTGCCACTTTGCGTACGGCATGCTTCAATTTAGTTTTAGTAGCGTCTTTCTCCCTTTCTATGTATGACATTCAAATAGATTGAGTTAACTGTAATCTCGGCAGTCTGTGAAGCATCTTGGTGGCTGCTGACGAAATATTTGTCGATTAGTGACTGTATTACAGATGTTAAACTTTTCCTTTCTAGTTTATATTCTTATAGTTCTGTTACATTGCCTTCTAGGAATGTTGTTTATATTCTGACAGACGATTGTGGAAGTTTTGTCGACTTGTATTTTGTCGTGCTCTTTTCAAATATACCTCCATTTAATGCCTTATGTCGTGTTCTCATGGTTTTACGTAGCATTGATGATGCATTCTGAATTATGTGACTTCTTCAATAATATATTTGATGGTACCGAATTCAAGTTTGTTGGCTTGAATAGCATTGCACACATGCATTGGGGACTTTGGATATGTTTCCATTGTTCTAACTTGGTGACATCACGAGAAGATAGGGCATCTATATGATTCTGCAGATGGCACAAATGCAGTTTATGCACTCTTTTCATTTTGCAATCCCCCCTTCTTCAGTTTCATGCACGTGCAGTGCTAGAATTAGCATTTCTGCTTGTATTAGCCATTTTGAATCATTTCGTTTTAATTCAGTTTATGATGGAATCAGTCACGATTGTAACCAAAACTCCTAGTATTTCTCTTGCTTTTATATGTTAGATTTTTGTTAAGCATTCATAAATATATATATATATATATATATATATATATATATATATATATGTATATATAAGTTTAACCTTGCAACTGGATGTGAGCTGCAGTTGCAAGTAACTTTTGTTCTATGAATTAACCATTATCTTAGGCTGTAGTTTGAAGAGAATGATGAACCTAAATTCTTTAATCAAACCCCAAATATCTGAGATTAAAGAAAAAGAAGAATGTGAGTGCATAAAGCGTGATTGTACACGTGACGACCAACCAAAATAATAGTCTTTTACCTCTTTTTAATAATACCACTATTTCATAGCTTTTATGGTTGTTGTCTGTGTAATTATTTAGATATAATGACTATTTCCCTTAGTAATAGAATTTTTGTCCTTTTTAAGGCTCTTTTGCTAGTACTGCCAGCTGCTCCTAGTGCATGAACTGAATTTTGTATGTGTTTTTGGATCTCTCAACTCAAGTATGTGAATATTATTTCTTAGTAAATTACTGAATTCCATGCCAATATGAGTTTAGTGTAACCAACGACTCACTTAGCAGTTACCATTACTTCCCAATAATCTGACCATAAGTCTTATTTGCAGAAGCAACACCAAAGGCTGTTCTGGAGGTGATGGATATAGATGGGCTCAGTCTTTTCCATGTCAAAAGTCATCTGCAGGTAAGTATTAAGCATTTCCTTTTCAGCACTTGAATCCAATCTGTTAAAAGTTTCCATATCATTTAATGATCATCAATGTATTCCAGAAATATAGACTGGGCAAATTTTCTGTGAAGGAGTGGCAGGACACGGCCAAAAATGGTAGGTTTTGTTATATCCACCTGCCCTCATTCTTATTTCGTTTTAAGCATGAAAATTAACTAATTTCATTACATGCTTATTTAACAACTTGTTCAATATATGTACATACCAAAGAAAGATAGAAATACAGTAAGTTTTCCTATTAATTACACAAGAATGTATGACATTTTTCATTAGGGAAAACACAGGAGTATCTCATGGTTTTCAAGCCTCCAACTTTCAAAGATGGGAATATTTTCATTCACTAAAGGAAACAGAATCTGAAACGATATGATGCATGAAACAATTAGAAAAGAAAAGAAAGTAAAAACAACTCCTATACAGGGTTAGTAGGGAAAGAGAGTCAAAGAGTGAAACGAAGCTGTGTGAAGACATAAAAATTTCCTAACAATTAATACTAAAACATTTATTCACTCATTACAAAAGTAATTATAATTTTGATATTGAAAGACAAGTAATATTCTTATTGTAGTGCACATTTTTAGATTGAATGTTCCAAATTGTACAGACCTAGAAGCCAAACTGAAATCCCAGACCTAGAAGCCAAACTGAAATCTTCTATGGGATCTTCACCATGTATTATGCTGTTTTCTCTAATTGAAAACTTGAAAAAGATGTGATGGACGGGAAAATATTTTATGATATTTGTTGGCCTTATTCCCAATGCTATATTGTTCAATATGTGTATCAGCAGACATATAATGGAAAAGATTTCTGGTGCAATAACGATCAAATATCAGCCACCACGAAGTGTGATGATTTACTACTGCAATGCATATATTCTTAACTTTACTTTAATGGAGTCATAGTTAAGCAGGAAATTAAATAAGATAATTGAAAATTTAAAACTAACATCACATATCCATTACTGGTCATGTAACCTAAAAATTGAAGTGTTCTTCTGAGGAAACGCATTCAGCTGCAATATACAATCAAAGCAAGACATACCAAACTCAAGCACATCTGGTGTAAGTATGTATTTTTCCTCTGTAATGGATGAAAAAACTTAATGTGGTTGTTTAACTGAAAGTTTAAGAAACTTACGAAAGAGTTGAATTTCTGAAGTAAGCAAATAGGGAGAATATGCATGATCATTCGGCCGTTGCGAGTGGGACATTCTCCTGGTATTAGTGAAGATAACATCCCCAAATCTCTGATAATAACTATAAATTTCAGAGAGCAAAATGACAGATAAAGTATATTGGGAGCAACTGGGGCTAAATTAAGGCCTATCTTCTTTTATTTCCACTGATGTTTAACTTAGATGAGCAACTTTTGAATGAAATGTTGGTACTCAAGCTGACCATATGTTTCCAAATGCTACTGAATGTGAGGAACCTCAGTTTCTCAAGTTGTTGGAGGTTCACGCGGTGTTACTTCATTGAACTTGGCACCATCCCGCACAATTGGGTATAACAGGTATGCTCTTCTTTACAGTGAGGTGCTTTTTTTTTTGCTTAACTGGTTTAAAGTTTTATTTTCTAAATGACAATGAGCTAATAAATGCTACTTTCTATTGTGGATTATTGACATACAATATGCAGAGGTCATAGAGCTAAACAAACTCCAAAACCCCAAGAGGAAATTCAAGGAAAACTCTATCTGCAAATTGAGGTAAGTTGATTACGAAATTATGAGGAGATATATGTATATTCTAGTTAGAAAGATCTGTTTCCTCATTAAGTCCACTTTAGTGCTGACTGCTGAGCATGCGCAGGAAGCAAATATTTCTTAGCAGAAATATCTCTTTTTGACTAGTTGGAAGTAATCAGAGTCTTAAAGTTGGGAGTTTTTAAGTTTTGCCTGTCGATAATAGGATTCTCAGTGGTGTGATCTCTCCTTGATGAATTGACCATCCTTTATATATTTCTGAAATTTGCAGTCATTCAGCCAACCATTGCCCATAAAAAGAGCTAAATACTATACTATTCCACAAATGTTGAACATGATAAAGCAATAATCTTGTAGAAAGTGGAATTTCAATAATTCAACTCAAATCTGCAAGGAAGTCTTATATAATTCTTGTTCAGTGTCCATAATATTAAAACCATAATTGCAGGCTGAGAAGCACATTCAGAGGTGTTTGGAGGCACAAAGGAGGTACCTAGACACTGCACTAGACCGCGCATGCAAGAAGCTTGCTGATCAGTATTTAGGCGATGCAGCCACAGAAAATGCATTTCTGTATGGGCAAGCCTCGGCTAGTTTAGGAGCTTTCACAACAACACCTGGCCCATCTGATTTAGGAAATACGGGCACAATGCCACAGTTTTATTTCAACCAGCATAATCCATATCCTACATGTGACACATTGACAGCCCAAGCTGATCTCGGCCTTCAAGAGGTACTTCTTGGTTGTCAGCCCCAAACCTCTCTTCATCCTGCACCTGAAGGCTCCTCGACTTCATTCGGATATTCTGCAAGTTCATATCCGAAGCCGTTCCCTCCACTTGCTAGCAGTGGGAAGAAAAGGGTCCGGCCTGCCGAAGAGGATCCCATAGAAGCCTTTTTGAATTGGGATGATACTGAACCAAAGAACCTCGATGCTGGCTTAAACTATGACAATCTTCAAGGTTTTCCTGGCGCCTTTTAGGTAAAACTGTGTAAATACCAAACCCACTTTCACTCGTAAGTTTCAAGACTTTTCATCCTTGCAAAGACTAGTTACTGTACTCACCACAAAAAACACAAAAGGGGTAGTAACTCCTCCTGTCTGCCCATAAATAAGAATGAAAATTAGTATGGAGTTGCCCTTTCTGATGAATTTTATAATCTTGTTCATCCATGTAACTGCCTTGAATTGCTTAAGGTAAATCATGTACAATCAATTGGATAAGAGCATAATAAAATGCAAGATGGATGCAATGAAAAGCAATATTGGTCTCTTACGTGAATATTTAATTTAATAATAAATAAAATGCATGTATATATTTTTAATTTAAAAAAAATTAAGGGGAGATGCATTTCAATAATTATAGAATAATGAAGGGGCTGGGAAAAGGAACAAAACGAAATAGGAGAGAAATCACGTGAAAGTTTTCCATTCCTTTTCTAACTATTAAGGTTAATATAATATTTTAGGATTAATGTAATTAGTTACCTTAAATGCATTCATTTCTATTGCAATAAATGTAAAATATTCCTCAATCCTTAAATTAAATCTGTTTTTTTACAATTAATTAATCAATTACATCTGCTTTGATAGAAGTAGTGAAATTGTATAACTACGTACTAAAGCTTAAAATTTAAGAGTGAGCAAAAATTAGTTAAAATTTACTTAATCAAATTAATTGTTGAAATTCAGTTAACTCAGCTCAATTAAATCGGATTGGTTCGATTAAGATAATTTGAAGTCAGTTAACCAACTTAGTTGACTTTGAATTTAATAGATTTTAAAAGAGTTGACTTTGAATTTAATAGATTTTAAAAGATCTCATTCATGTACGCTTTCACATATTTTTTTCTTATTTATATATGAATAAAGAGTGTAGATTTTATCATTAAGACATCAGACAACAAAAAATAAAATACAAATAATAAATACCATAATCTCATTAGTATTTTAATTTATTTTATTTCATTTTTTTTGTATATAAATATATAATCCAAGTCTATATTCAAAATTTTAATGTACAAAAATCAATTTATATAATAAATTTTTATTTAAACATTAATATCATTGATATAATCATACAAAACTGTAATACCTTAGCCCAAATAATATTTGAATTAAGATGTTGACATATCTTTCAGTGAAACAAATAGGCCTTTAAAATAATTGAGTCTAAACCGTTCTTTAATGCTGAAGTTTATTGGAAAACAATTAGGGTTAATATAAATATATAATCTAAATATAGGTAGCGACCTTCATGAAGAAAATCTAAAGGCTCAGAAGAATTTCACAAAAGCAACTCGAAGAATAAACAAACAAAGGTTGTTGCTGGATTTATCACCACAATGTGAGTAAAAATACTTTTTTAAATTGAAGAAAAATATTTGATTGATTTAGAAGAATTTAGATTAATACTAAAAATGAAATCTGTTGAAAAAAATCAAGTTTTGTACACTATATCGTCACTTTAACTCTAGTTCTGCATTGATTTATGAAGTTTTGCTATTTGAGTTTTATATGGTTGGAAACTTATACGAGTCTATTTTCTACTGAATTGAATGGAAGAATATTCCAAGTTTCCTGCGTAAAGATATAATTTTTTTTTTGTAAAGATAGTGCAAAACTATCTAGTAGTAACACTAGAGGCAATTTTGAAAATATTCTACACTTTTTCTACAGTGAACTAAATGTTAAAGTTTATATGGATAGAAGGCCTATTTAATCTAGTTTTCAATGCATTAAACGAATCTCGATTTCGAGTTTCATAGCTTAAGATATAGTTATTTCAGTGAATGATGTGCAAACTGTCTAGATTTTTTATTTGGGAAAGTTTGGATTATTTTGTGTAGTTTCAAGTGATAAATTGATTTTAAAAAGTTAGATTGTCTCTAATATGTTTAAATGATTGTTATTAGGCTTTTGATTATTTTGGGATAAGAGTTTGTTAGAACAAAGGAAGGTAAATATATTTTCATACACTTTACTTGTTTTGAAACTTTCCTATATGTATATTTTTTGAAAGAATTAAACGTTTTATTTCATTATTTTAGTATATGAAAATAAGGTCAGGCATATGATTATTTTCTATTTTTCGCTTAATAATATGATGAATTAGATTTATGAATGATTTGATTTATACATATGATGAACATTGTTTTATCAATGTTTTAATTTATTCATATAATGGATATCGATTTATGAATGAAACGAAATCTTGATCATTTTTAAAGAATGTTTTAAGAACTATGAAATAATCTCTGGGAAGTGGGATAATAGACATCAGAATTAGTTCTACAACCCTGCTAATAGGACATAATAGTTAGCACATAGCCCTACTAACGGGATATAATAGTTAAGCAATAAAAATCGTAAGAATGATTAGTCGATACAACCCTTGTCACGGGATATAATAGTGACCATAACTAACATGATGAAATTTTACGAGTTTCAAAGATTGAAATTATGATTTGCTTGAATATAATTTCAAAAATGGTATTTGATAATCAATTATTTATGAATTTATGAAATTATTTGCTTTGAATATAATGAATTTGACTATTTTGAAAGCATGATTTAGTGAAATGCTCTTGGATGATGCATATGATATATTGAGAATGATGTTTGATTTGGTAAGGTGTGCGTGGCTATACTTGCTGAGCTCATCCCTTTATTTACAATTTTGCATATGACTAGAGATGATAACTTTAAAGCTATGGGAGCTAAGAGAACAATTTGAACATTTTACTTTGGTGTCAAGACATTGTTAGTTATCTTAAGATTTTACCACCTATAATTGATATATCAGTTTCTAGTTGTTTATTTACTTTTCATCTTAAAGACTTTAGTAGGATTGTAATAGTTACATAAACAATAATGTAAGCATGAAATAATCGGAATGACTCATTTGAGGACTTTTATAAGAATGAAAGATAGTAAGGCTTCAGGCTTAGTCCCAAGGTAATATGGCCATTTCCTGTCTCGATTTTGGGACGTGACAAAAACATTTATATAAATTAAAATAATGCAAAATATAAAGAAAATCAAATGAAAATTTTAAGTTATTAATATATTAATATAACTTATGATAATAAATATAACTTATTGCTATAGTAATTTAGTGAATTAATATAAGTTACTGTATTAATTAATATATTAATTTTGCTATAATATAGTAATATAATTTATATTAATATAGTAACTTATTAATTTACTATATATTATTAATAATAATATTACTATAGTATAATACATAACAATATACTAAATATAGTACACTTATTGATAAACTAATTAGTCAATAACATATATTAATTACTTATTAGTATACTAATATACTATATATTAACAATATATAGTGATGTATAGCATATTGCTATATATATATATATATGATATCTTGTTATATATACTTATTAATATACCATATATAATATACCATATATTGATATGCCATATTAATATATAGTATAATGCTATATACCATACATATAGTATATTGCTATATATACCTATTAATATACTATAATTTATTCCATTTTGTTAATGCTTTTGATTTTTCATTTTAAAATTTAAATTTCTAATTGAAGATATATTAATAACCCAAGCATTTAATCTTCCACATAATTTTTAGATTTCATATTGAAAGCTTAAAAAAATTATGATTTTTGATAACAAAAAAAAATTCGTTTTCCAAAAATAAGGCTATATTAATCAGAAAACAAATATAATGCCAATAATTTTATAAAATAAATTTAAAAAGTTAAAAATTATTAATATTAATAAACCAATTAATTGACTAGAGTTGGTTAACGGCTAAGTCAGTTAAGAGAGAAAACTCAGTCAGTTTGGTTACGAATTTATGAAAAATCGATTAATTAAATTTTCTGACCGAATTAACCTACTTAACCAATTACTCACCATGTACAAAATTTGAAGCAAATTCTTTCAGATCCTACATTTATATATAATTAAAGAAAAAAGAGTTCATGATTTTCTCAATTTCAGCAATTATAACCCACATTTAAGTCTATTGATATAATTGGTATTAGCAGATAATGTTTACAGCAATAAGGGTTCAAAGAAATAATTAAAGCACTTTCCATATTTGAATGTAGAATCCCTTGTCTATAATATGTAGCGACAGAAAACACAGGTCCAAAGCCGAACCCCAAGAAAGAGCAAGGCAAATTGAAAAACCGTCTTCTGCTAATATCAATGGCACCAATCACAGTTGCCTGCTCCTTAAACATCTACGAAGCTGAAGCAAAAGGTGCATCCTCCACCGCCGCTGTTCTTGCTGCCGCTGGTGTCATCGAAATCCGCATTAGATTAAGGTATCAACTCCGCATCAAAGCCTACGGAGTGGAAGAGTTGATAGAAGATGTGATCACCCCAGAGCTTTCCAATCCCTTCTCGATGCCTTTGACCTTTCTTTTCCCAGAACTAAGCATAACCCACGTCTGGAACATGCTCCAGGGCCTGGATGTTGATGCTAACGCGTGCGACTACTTGAGTCCGAAGATCGCGGAGTTTGCCGTTGATGTAGCCAAACGTCGTGGTGCAATGGAAAATAGTTCGGAGAGAACTGTAATAACGGTGGCTGAGGTGGAGATTACGAAAGTTGATTTCATTTTCGAGGAAGAGTTTGATAAACTCGGCGATAAATTATGTTGATTTGATTGGATCAAGACAGATTTAATTTTGAGGTTATGTTTCTGTCTTTTGCTGTTAATATTACTTTAGAAGCTTTACTGTTTCACATGACAAGGATTCATAAATTAAACAGATCCTTCTTGAAGCCTTCTTAATTAATTTCTCAATATATATATATATATATATCTTTGCCTATTGTTTTGTATATATATTTTAATTACTTAGTCTCCAATATGATAATTGTTGTTTTTAGTCTTTGGTCCTTGCACATGAATTTTATGATGATTAATTTTGGCTATGCAAGATGCTGAAAAAATAAAACCCTTTTCATGTATGAATTTTTAGAGGATAAATGAATAGTTTGGAACATTTGATAATTTAATTCAATAATAAATACGTTTTAATTTTATGAGTTTAAATTTTTCAAAATAAAATTTAAAAGGTGCACTGAGATTGTCTTTATGCTTTTTTGATAAAGGGTTTTTTTTTTTTATACTTTATCATAAACTGAAATTGGTCTATCAATTTATACATAGTCAATATATAATACGTTTATATTATCACTTAATCACTTAATCATAGAGTACTACTTCATAAATATGTAAAAGTAAAAGTTGATGAATTTTTTGAAGATGACATGGATACCCCAGTTCATCACTCCCTTGTCCATGCCATTAGCCTTTCGTTTGTCTGAAACATGCTGGGGAGCCTCAATCTTGAGGTTAAAGTGTGCAAAAGTTGGTGTTAATGTGGCCAAACACCACAGTTGTGTACTTTCAGGCCAGATTTCGATTAAGAAAATTGATTTTATTCGTGAGGAGTTTGATAGGATTTTCAAGGACTTGGAAGGAGGAAGATGTTGGCGATTCAAAAGGGATATTGCATGATAGGAAGGTGAAATCTGAAGAAAAATATGATGAAATAATCATTTCTTGTTATTTAATAAGTTATAGTAACTAATTACGAAGTTTTTGGAGAGTTTTTTTTTTTTTATTTGTGTTGTCTTTATAAATATTAGGTAGAAAGTCCGTGCGATGCTACTGGTTATTTAATTGGTGAAAATTATTTAAATAGTAAAAAGAAAATTGTACGATTTATTTATACATATATTATAATATTTAGAATAATATTGATAAATGAAAATAGCTAAATAAATGGAAAAATAATTATATAATATATTATAATATTTAGAATAATATTGATAAATGGAAATAGCCAAATAAATGGAAAAATAATTATATAATGCTACTGTTTATTATTTTAGCTGTCCAGTGATAAATAAAAAACAGGATAATAGATGCTGTTTGCAAATATCATCATGAAAACGTCCATAAAATGATATTGTTTACACAATGAACATTACATACCAAGGACTTCGCTCACAAAAGTTTATACAATAAAGGACAATAGAATAACCAGAATATCTATGCAAAAATTGAACCGTGTAATAAGTAAAATAATTAAAAAGCTGTATCAGGAGCTTGGGAAGAGAACCGTAAATGAATCAACTGGCACATCATTAGCAACAGTCTAAAAAACAAACAGTAATATCTAAAATATCTTCAATACAGACCAACATTTGATCATTCACATATATAAACATTGTGTATATATTAGTGTTGTACAAAAGCATTCACCAATAGATGTGTTTAAAACAGAGCTCCAAACACATCTTCCACGTAGTCCTGCATATGTTGTCAATACAATTAACCTGTTTTATAGGACCATTGATTTACAGAATGAGATTACCATAAGCATACAAAAACAGCCTCCACATAGTCAGCCATACGTTCTCTATACAATCAAGTGTCAAAAAGACATTGTTTGAACGGTCAGAACAATATGGCAGTTAGTTGTCTCGTACAAAATGACATTCCTATTCCTTTGTGTTCTCGTTTTTACCATAGATATTGTAAGAGTATGGAGTTACAAAAAACATTGCTCCAACTGTGGTAAAAATTTCTTGATCCGTTTTTCATAACCTTTCTTGGCATGCCTACCCTCCTTGCTAGTTTCTTGGGCTTCCTGTTGAAAAAATATCATGAAACGTGTTTAGTATATTGACTGTTATTCTATTCTAATTCTAGTAAGAAGTATATTGATTAACATAATTTACCTATTTGGTTTTGAGTTTTTTTTTTCAGGAGACTCTTCTGGGAACAATTTCTTTATCACTTGTACCTTTGTTGAAGATGCTGGCACGTCCATTTGGGCCTGTTTAATAGTCAGTAACAAGGTTTTAGAGAGTTTGGGTTCTTGGCTTGCTAAATAGGTACCTTCTTCCAGTCTAGAACTTCTAGCCAAAGTCTTTTTGACAGTGTTACAGTCAAAAATCTTAAACACTGTCAATCCATGATCAATGGCTTGTCCTATCAGTCTTACCTTTAATGTTCCTTCAATGTTTGTCAATGCTTTAACAAGAGCTGGAAGAGTCAGTTTGTATATCATTCGAATTGCAGCTAGCTCAGCAATGGTGGCTCCAATTAATTTTTCTGCTTGTTGACCAAATGCTAGCAGTTAAATTCTACCAGTTGAATCCTCTACTATTAGTTCCAAAACCATTCCGTAGGAAGTTTATAAAGTTTCTGTTAGCATTACCTTGTAAAATGGATTACTTCTTGTTAAGTTTGATGACAAATGAATTTTAGTATTCTTACATCAGAACTGGTGTTTTTTCATCATGTATTGGGCAGCAAAATTTTCCAACACAAAATTGTAAAGTTCTGCACATTGGTCGCAAACATTGTAATACCATCCATTTGGTGCCTTTACAGTCACAATAGTAACTATTACCTCAAACTCGGTGATCTATCATACATAAAAATAATGTTATATCCATATCATTAGCAGCTACATTCTTGGTTAATTAGAAATATGTAAATGGCAATTCATATTAATAATATAGAAGTACATAAGCAAAATCATACCATAAACGTTTTTTATTCCATTGCTAGCAAATATGCTACTATAACCTTTGAGATCTTTGTTAGTTGATTGAACTGTGACTGTGTTTCCCCTTCGCATGCTTGCAGTTGTATTGGTTGTTCTTGGTATCTAACAATTAGGTTTGTGTTCTAGATTATGATATTCTTTTCAAGTTCCCATTAATTGTATAATTAAATAATTTGGCTTGTCTTAAGATTCTCTTGTTCACTAACCTCTAGAATTTTAGGGTCTATGTAAACTCCTGTTGCTAAACAAGATGATGCCTATAATGATCTTACAAAAATTATACAGTTAAATATTCATGTAACTTGTATGTGTAGTATTCGTTACAGTTAGTAAAAAAGTTGTACAAATTTTATTTACATATAGTGGTGTGCAAATGCATACGGAATCAAAATGAGTTTAATTTTTTTGGTTCGGTTAGCTCAGGTGTTCGGGTAATTCAGATATTAAGATTTAGTTATTATGGTTAAATCGGGTTCAATTTCGATTAAGAATTTTTCTAACGTAACAAACCGAACTTAAATATAAGGGTAATTTGGGATTTTCCTAAGGGAAATAAATACCTAAGCCTAATCTCCATTCCTCTTTCTGCTGAGTACTGCTCTCAATCTCCCCTTTTCAGTTTTCTAATCGGCTAATCCTCCTCTTTTTCAATTTCTCCCCTGCGTTAGTTCACCACTGGCCTTCGCCCTTCCCGCATCAATTCATCAATCATCACTGTGCCAATGTGCCTTCGCCCTTCTTTCTAGCATCACCTTCTCTAACTAGTCTAGATTTGTAAGTTTTTTGTTATTTCTAGATTGATTTTTTTTTTTTGCTCAAATTTTTGTTTTTCTATTAAAGAGTTGTAATTTTTTTTGTTTTTCTATTTGGACATTGAGCATGAACATTCGGCATGCATTAACAAAGGTTTCTTGGGTCCTTTGTTTTTTTTTATTAAAATTAAAAATTAGTTGTCTGTTATATACCATGACATGTAAATTGTAATACCGAGGTTAGCATTGAGATAAGAATAGGGCAATTTACAGGGCATCAGGACACCTAAAACATCTGTGCTTTGGCCATATTTGTCGGAAGCAGTCGTGCTAAAAAATGATCATGTCCTTTGGTTATGTCCTTTATCAAGCCAAAACCAAGATAGTTTCACTGCCTAATTTTTAGAAGTCTTTCCCTGGTTATGTCCTTTGTTTTATTTTATTTTTTTATTTTTATTACCTCTCATTTGGTGATTAATTATAAAATTATAACTTGCATGTCGATGAACCTATGTTCACTGAAAATTGGCGAACTATTGACTATGGGCTAACCTTTTGTCAAGTTTTTTTTTGAGCGGCCAGTAGTTGTGTGGTTGTATAGGTAGCTTATTGGCTTTTCCCCTCATCCGCCCATCCCTTCCTTTTTTTTTTTTTTTTTTTTTTTTGCTGTTCATATTTGTAATCTGCAACTAGTGTGATTTGTCTTTCAAGTTTGTTAATATTTCTTGTAATCAAGTCTTCTGTGGTTGTGTTATTCGTTAATAGTTACTTGCTTATAAATCTGGAACCATGTTTTTGTTTTTCTTTACATACTGATTTTAGATGTGGATGAGCTCCCTTGTTCTATAGATTTTGACATTGTCAGAGTCCAATAGCAAGTTTAATCATTTTGTGAATTGGTTTCAACCTGTCTTATTTTAGTATTAATTAAAACTTTAAATTAAGTTCTTCAATGAGTTAATAATTTTATAGTTGATATTGATTTTCAAAAAACTTGAACTGGTTGATAATTTTTTAATTAATTAATTGATGAATTTAACAAATATTATAGTCTTTGCATTCCCACAAGAAACCTTAGTTACTATTGGCCTCATTGATCATCAATATAGTTTCAAAAATGAATGTAACAATGTAAAATTTTGCCTAGTTACATGAATCACTATGGGGATTGGTGCATTTGCTCTGATTCCAAGTTTATTTTTATAGTAGTTTATACTTGTATTTGTGTGCTGTCATGTACTCTTACATAACTAAATAATCTTTACATTCAAGCTATATATGTAAAGTATTTCTTTCATTCATATATATGTCCTTGTGGGTGTGTGGATATCTATTAATAGTTGTAGTAAGCCAGCTGCAGAACGATGTTATATTCCTTTCATTTAAAAAAATTATTGAAATTCTTATTGCTTCAAATGAGATCCTTTTCAAGTACTGTCGGGCATGTTAAAATTTAGCTATGCCTTGCCCAAACTCTTTTTACTAAATTACCATATTAAAATATCTTTAGCCTTTTGGCAGTAATATGTGTTGTTCACACATTTGCTAGTGATTGATTCTTGAATTACATATCTGCTAATCAATTGATTCTTTTTGAGTGGCAAATTGAAAATTTCAATGGCAAGTCAAAGCGAATATCTAACTCTTACTCCTAGTGATGCTACTACGCCTATTGTTGCCATATCGTCATCGTCACCATAACTAACTACACAACAAACTGCAATCTCTACCAATGAAAGTGAAGCTGTTCACTCTAAGAAAAGGAAAGCACTTCCACCAATGTCTGAAGTTTGGAAACACTTTACCAAATTCATCAACAATCAAGGCGAAAGTAAAGCTAGATGTAATTATTGTGGTAGGGAACTTTCTGTTAATACTAAATATAATGGCATAAATGCATTAAAGAATCACATGAATTCTTGCGAAAAGTTTTCTAGTGCTCTTGATTATATTCAAATTGAATTAGCTTTTCAATCGGATGATGGGTCAGTAGGAACATGGAAATTTAGTCAAGAAGCCATTAAAAAGACTCTAGCTAAGATGATTGTTAAAGATGAATTGCCTTTTAGATTTGCAGAAGGGAAAGGATTTAAGGAATTCATGTCAACGTCATGCCTTAGAATTATTGTGTCATCACGATGAACTGTTGCTAAAGATTGCTATAACTTGTTTATTGATGGAAAGAACCATTTCAAGCATATATTAAAAACATATTCTTTTCTAGTTTCTCTGACTACAGACACATGGACATCAATTCAAAAAGTGAATAATATGTGTCTTACGGCTAACTTCATAGGCAATAATTAGAAATTGCACAAAAGATTTTAAACTTTGTCTTGTTTATAGTCACAAAGGTGAAGCTATAGGGAAAACGATTAATAAATGTTTGCGTGATTGGGGGATTTGTAAGATTTCACTATTATTGTTGATAATGCTAATTCCAATGACCCTGCAATAGCTCATATGAAGAAAAAATTGAACTTATCAGGAAATAGTTTATTAGAAAGCAAATTTCTACATATAAAATGCATTGCACATATCATTAATCTCATTGTCATTGATGGATTGAAGGAAATGAATGATTCAATTGCTTGTGTTAGAGGGGTAGTTAGATTCATGAGATAGTCACCTATTAGGTTAGCAAAGTTCAAAAGAATGTGTTAAGTCTGCAAATATTCAATCAAAGAATTTGTTGTGTTTGGATGTTAGTATTAGATGGAATTTCACTTACCTGATGTTAGAAACAACTTTTAATTCATTTGAGGAAGCCAGTCCTTGTTATAGAACTAATTTGTTGATGGGAAATGGGATACTTAAACATGAGGATTGGGAAAATGTTAAGAGGTTACATATTTTCTTGAAGCATGAGGATTGAGAAAATGTCAAGAGGTTAAATATTTTCTTGAAACATTTTTATACACTCATAGTAAAAGTTTTAGGTACTTCTTATGCCACTATTAATACTTTTCTTGATGATTTTTGTAGTGTTTATTGCATTTTGAGAAATAGGCAAAGAAATCTTGAAGTTGAGTTGCAAACAATGACAAAGAGAATTAAAGAAAAATTTGATAAGTATTAGGGAAATATAGAAAAAATAAATAAGTTGCTCTGTGTTGCCTCTATTCTTAATCCAAGGAGTAAACTTGTGTTTATGGAGTTTTGTTTGAGGAAAATGCATTCGAATGAGTAGGCTTTATCGATTTGTACAAGTTTGAAAAAAACAATGAAAGAGTTGCTAGCTGAATACCAAAAAAAGGTACAACCTTCTCTTTTTGAGAAAATTGGTGACAATAGCTAATCCCAAGTGAGCCAAATTTCAAAAGTTACTCATATTTTGACTCTATTGCTAGTGTTGCTCTTTTGAATGAACTTAAGATATATAAGATTGCAATTAGTAGGGAAGAGGATAAATCAAAATTGGAGAAGTATTTGAGTTTAAATGAGCCTGATGTAACTGATAACGATGACTTCAATGTTCTCATTTTGTGGAAATTCAATAATCATAGGTATCTTACTCTTGCCTTACAAGCTCATGATATATTGGTGATTCCTCCATCCATAATTGCTTCGGAATCAGTTTTTAGCACTGGTGGTTGGGTGCGTGCAGCATATAGGAGTTCTTTAAGTCCGAAGATGGTGCAAGCCCTTATTTGTGCTCAAGATTGACTACATTGATCTTTCTACTATCTTAGTGACACTGTGAATGATTTGGTAGAGCTTGAAAAAATTGATGAAGGTAAGTATTTTATTTATATCGTCATTTCATTTTTGTTGTTTCAATTGTTAATATGTTATTGCTTTATTTCTTTTTTTTTTTGTTTAAAGCTTATTTTTTGTTTTTATGTATTTTAAAGTTGTCAAAGATTGTAGTGGACCATGTACTTGATAATCTTTGAGGTAATGTACTAATGTTATCTAATGTTTTACTTACTTTTTTTTTAATCTATGGAAAAATTTATGAACATTAGGTTTATAAATTCTTGGTTTACTTTTTTAGCAAATGAATTAATAATCATTTGGCACTGTTATTTAAAACTAATGATGTTTTTTTTTTTTTTATAACTTTTTCAAGGTACAACCTGTGTTTATGTTAAGTTGCTAATGGCATCAGCCATCAAAAATATGTGTTTATGTTACTTTACTAATGGCACCAAGACTATGTGTTGATGCTAAGTTGAAGACTGTTAATGATTTGTTGTCTTTTGCTCAAGACTACATGTTTATGTTAGAAGTTGCTTGATGAATTTGGATGGTCAGTGACCAGTTTGTAAGTTATAATTTGAGTTTTATGAATCTGTGTTGAATGTTTTAGAATACTTTAGTTTGGTAATTGCTTGTTAACTCATAAATTCACTATTGTATTAGGTATTTTTGCTAGAAAAACTAAGTTAAGAAAAAACTAAAATTATTTGAAAATAACTTCCTCTAGTTCGATTTTCGAAAACAAAATCGAACTAAACAAATTACTTCGATTTCAGTTAGTTTAGAAAATGAGTTCAGTTAGTTCGATTGTTGTATATTCAAAACCGTACTAATCAAACTAACCATTTGCTTTAGACTATTTATGCATGTAAGTCTTGATCATCAGTTTGGCAAATGCCACAACAATATTTATGGTTTTGTATAAAACTTGTTCTTCTATGCTTAATACTAAGTCCTTGTACAACACAACTTTGAAACTTTGATCATTGTCCAAACTTGTTGTAAAATGAAATAATTTATGTACCGTAATAGATATTGTATTAAATAAATTGAGAGTTTGTTTATTTATTTCATTTACCTTGAATCTTGAATACACATGTCTTGTTTTTGAACAGGTACATCTTTGTTATTCAACTGGACCTTTGTTATAGGAGTCATTGTTGTAAGGACTCCCATAACATCTATAATAATCTCATACAAAGACAAAAGTACATAAGTTTGAAATCTAATTATAAAATATAGTATTATCATCGAGTTTATTACTTATCATACCAGTCAAGACTTTTTTTTGGTAAATTCTATCATGAAGAGTATTGTAATCTGCACAGTTGAAGTGATATGATGGATATGCAGTAATATCTTCATGAACATCCTTGAGTTTCGTTATTCTTGACAAAACAATCATTAAATCTCTAGGAAGAACATTGAAGTTGTTCTTATATTTCATGATCCAAAGCTTTTCAATCAAGTAAACAACACCTTCCTTCAATACAGGTGTAAACTGTAGTGCATCTAAACCTCTAATCATTGCTTACATGACATTTTTCTATCATAAAAAAAACACCAATAAAGCACTATTTTAATACGACTTGAAATAATATCAAAATTTACAATACACTAAACCTAAAGCTATTGAATAACAAACCTTCACATTAGCAACTAAAAAATTAAAGCTAAGTAGATTATGAGGATTATCAGGTGTTGAGGATTGCCAAATCCTTAGCACCTTTACCTTTGTTGTGTCAGGTGGTTTGAACAATTGTAGTTCACTCAAATATTACTAACTCATTTAAAAATATTAACTTTACCACATTTTAAATATGACAAAAAAATTAGACATGTTATTCTTATTGGTCTTTACATTTATGCAAATAAGAATACTAAACTGTAAAACATCCTATACTAGGTACAATCAAATAATATAAGCAGAAATAGCATTTAAATTGAAAAAAGTTATTCTAAACAAAAGCAAACAGAAAGTAATAAACAATACAACATAGTTTAAAGCAACCAAACAATCAATCTGTAATAACTAAAGTACTTTTAAGCAAACAAATAATTATTAAATATGTACAATTTTCTTAAGTAGAGAAAGAAAATAAGATAACATGTCTGTAAGTTCTCAAAAAGTTCTTTGTAAACTATATTTTTTCTTTCATTTGACTGTTCTTTGTCCTTATTCAATTTGTTAACATTAATAGCTTGAAAATAATTAGAGTTTTGACATGATAAAAATTATCAAAATTTCTTGTTCAAGTAATCCTTGAATGGCTTGAGTGATCCTAGAATGCTTTTAATATGCTTAGTGTTTCCTTACTTGATTGACATTTGAACTTGTGATTGAAGTTGTTTTCTGTAAGGAAAAATTTTGTATATACTTTGAATCTCAAGTTCAAGCAAGAAAAATCAACTACTGCAAAAGGAAATATCGATTCTTAAAGAAACAAAACCCACAAGAAGAGCAAGAATTGACTTCTCAAGTATTAAATGATCGATTCCTTTGAAGTTTCAAGACAAAAATCGAAAGCTTGGAGATGAAGAAAAGATGGGATAATTAGATACGATGGAGTGGGCAAAAGCAATCTTTGAATTTTGAATTTGGCACCCAAAGTGCAAAAAGAATCAACTTTTGAGGAAGCAAAAGATCAATTTTCAAAAATCTAGGAAAAGAAAGAATTGACTTCTCAAGAATGCAAAATTCGATTCCTAGCAAACAAAATGCTCCAGAGGCAAGAATAATCAACTTCTTAGGAATGCACTGATTGATTCTTAAGCTTCAGAAAGTAGTCGTCAGACACGAAAAAGACGAGAAAAATGGCTAGTTCTCCCACTAAGTCATCCCCAACGGCTATAAAGTTTTTCCAAGTATAAAAGGGGCTTCTCCAACACATTTTGGGAGAAAGAAGAGTTGAGGAAAATATCATTTGATCAAAAATAAAATGAAATGAAGAAGAAGAGGAAAAAAAGAGAAAAACTAAGCTAGAGCAAGTCATTCTTATTCTTTCAAAAAACATGTGAGATAACTTTGTGCTTTAAATTCTTTGTGCTTTCACTCATTTCTTTTGTAATCATTTCTTAACTCGACCAAAGTCTTCCTCCATGTACTCACATAGCAAAATCAACCTTCTAAAGATATATTTGCCTTAAGCTTGTAAGAGAGAAAAAGTTATGCCTTAACCTTTAAAAGTCAATGTTGTAAAGAGGTTATGTTTGATCCTTGGAAAAACAAAGAGGCTCTGCTTGATTCTTGAAAAAGTTGAGGTTATGCTTGATCCTTGAAAAAGTTGAGGTTATGTTTGATCCTTGAAAAGCAATGGTTATGCTTGATCCTTGAAAAACAGTGGTTATGCTTGATCCATGAAAAGTAGTGATTTGTAAAGGTTATACTTGATCCTTTAAAAAGTAGTTTTATTTAATAGATTGCAAACTCCTTAATGAGCCAAGGGAAAGGATGTAAACACCTATGGAGAGGGCCAAACCTCTATAAATTCTTTGTGCTTTTTTTTTCTTCTCTTTTCTCCTTGAACTTGTGCTTTTATCTCGAAAACGTTTTAGAAACTCATAACTCACTCATTCTTCAATTACATACTTGTGCATTATATTCTATTGTGAAGAGATTTGAATATCTTTTTAAACTTGTTCTTTATATCACCTTTTAAATCACTTTTGATTTACTTTGATATATTTGTACACTTTACATTGAAAAGTTTCAAAAATTTGTTTTCAACTTGTTTGTTCTTTTCTTTTGGTTTATTTCAAAGTGAAAACAAAATTGTGAACTTGTTTTCAAGTTTGCTTCTATCAGAAGTTCAATGTGTTAAAAAGAATTTTTGAAATCCAATTCACCCCCCCTTCTTGAATATTTTGTCATCATTATTAAGCTAACATTCCTAACAAATATTATGATCTTCAATCCTTGTCATGATGTCTCTCTTAATAAAGCTACATACAACTGACTATGTGTAAAAACAGATTTTGGCAAATACAAACTAACAATATCAAGAGTTTTCCCCTGACTTTTATTTATTGTTATATGATAGCATAAACTAATTGGGAATTGTTTCCTTGGAAACAAAACAGGGCCATTTTTTTTGTTTTACTGTAGTAATAATTCTTGGAATAAATATTATACTCTTTGCAAAAGCACCTGATATAATTTTCCTTTTATGACATTAGCAGCTAGTTGAGTAATCAAAATCCTAGTTTTATTGCATAATATAGAATTTTGGTTTATGTTTCTTAATAGCATAACAACTGTATTTACCTTCAAATCAGGTTGATGATTAGAAATACTAGGAAAGTTAAATGAGTTTAAAAATTCTACCGGATATAACAGTTCATGTTTTGCAGAATGATCTAAAGTCTTTGATATTTGGTCTATGCTATAATAGGATTTTAATGTACCTGGAATCAAATCAAGCACATATGAATTTATCAAATCAACAACATCATTATACGGAGTAATGATTGACCTTTGTTCCAAATGACCTTTGTTCCAAACAATATCATACACAGCTAAAACAATGGTTTCTATCGAATTTTGACTAAGCTGTAGCAATAATACTTGGGACATCTAAATCCAAGATGGTTTGTCTTACCCTCATAGCTAAAAGCCTCAATTTTTCATCTCCTATACCTAATAATCATTGAGCAAAAGTTGAAATTTCAAACCTGATCTATTCATCAAGATAAGGTTGTAAAAGTCTCATGTTCGTTTTCAACTAATAGATACAACAATGCCTCCATAACAATGATCGACTTATTGATGCATTAACAATTTCCGATGTCGTTCCACTTTCCACAACAGGTAAAATTTGTTTGAAATCTATTTCTAACAATATTGTTTTCCACCAAAGGCCTTTCAACAATTTGAGAATTACTATTTGCAAGGACATCCCTTAAGCTTTTATCCAAACCTTCAAAACAATGTTTGTGCACCATAAGAGTTTCATTTCCAACAATAAGACTAATGATACCTTGACATGCCTAGGAATTACTTTGTAAATATTTCTTGAAAATTTGAGTATTTGATGCATATGTTGAACATCTATTCAAATGTTCATATTCTTTTAGTTCCATGAATACTTGAGTAGTAGGGAAATAAATTAATATCCATTTGAATGCTCATTTATTCTAGGCTTATAATTTCTCTCCTAATATTTGATTTATTAAGGATCTCTAACAATTTGTGTTGAACTTATGATTTTTTAAGGGGGAATCAATCATTGTCATTGATATCATCAAGAATTAAGATCTTCAACAACAAGGTTTGGTGAAAATTCAACATTTGGTGTTCTTCGCTACCAGTAATATCTTTCTAAACACCAAAATTGATATTATACTTTATATTGCTTCTCACTTAAACTTGAATGTTGAAATGCGTATTTGGTATCAAGCCTTAAGTTTCTCCATTAGCATCTTGCTTCAAAATTTGCGTCAAGTTTTATAATTGTCCCTTTTCACTTAAGCTTGAAATCGATCATGTCTTTCTTAAATGTTTTAAGCGTTGAAGTTGATACGCTTGGAATGCTTAATGATAAAGGAAATCTTTACTAATGTTTTACCAATTGATATAATGAGCTTTAAAATGATTCCATCTCTTATAATTGATTTTGTGTTTTTACAAAGGGGGAGATTTTACTTATATCTATCAATTAGTATATTGAGCTTTAACATTTGGTATTGGAGTTGAAATATGGCTCATGTGCTTATTGAACATCTTTATGATTATCGTTCTTGAACTTCATAATTGTTGTGTCCACATTTCACTTATAGATATATATACATGTGGCATTCTTATTGATGATTCTCTTGATGAATTAATACTTGAATGTGTTTAATGGCTACATATCTTAATAACTTGGTAAAGGATATTAAATGCATATATAGGATGACTTGGTGGCTTTATGGTTACATATTCATGATCTTAATGCTTATATTCTTGATGATTTTCACTAACCATTATTTCTTGAGCAAATTAAGTATTTAATGCTCACACTTTTTAACCTTTTTGATATAACAAAAAAGAGGAGAAAGTTTATAAGCAAATTTAATTTTATGCATATGTTGAAAGGGAGAACTTAAAATCATTTCAAATGTAAATTATGCTCATAGTTTTGTCATATCAAAAAGGGGGAGATTGTTAGCTTTAAAATTATTATAGTTTCGATTATGACAAAATGATCAAATTTGCTTGAACATTATTTGAGTGATCCTTGACAAGTTCTTAAAATGATTTAACTCTCATACATTTGTTCTTACATAGTTACAAGCTTGATTCTTGAAGTTATTAAACTATATCTATAAGCTTGTATGACTTAGGTGTATGAGTGCTTATGATTCCCATTTATTAAAGTCTGATTTAAAGATTAAAAGAAAATCTAGATGCTCTCATTAAGAGAGAGTTTTGAATATTTTTTTTAATGATGACACAAAAAGAAAAGAAAGAAGACTAAGTTAAATAGAGCTCTATAAGTCTTCATGTTTAATTTATGTGTGTGATGCTTAGTTATGGTTTTGTTGAATATTATGTGCTAGTTATTATGGATATTCAATATATCTTGCTTAGCTGTTGTGGATATTGTATATCTTGTTTAGCTACTGTGGATATTAAAAATAATTTATTATAAATCTTTAAAGAAAACTAAATGCATTAACTAAAAGGGAGCAACTCATTATGCATAAAGATTTGAAGCATTCATATTGAACATAAACATTGCACTCTTAATCTAGGAGTGGTTTGTCATCATAAAAAATACGAGAGAGAGAATGTTGACTTCATGTATTTTTTATGATAACAAAACATTCTCATTCATTGGTGTCTAATTATATTATTTAAGTGTGTAGGAGAAAGATTAAATTCATTAATATATTTGATATTTGAAAGTAAGTCAAGATGATAGTTCAGTTGCAAGATAGGTTAATTAGTTAAACAAGCAAAAAAGAAAAAGATTTAATGAAAACAGAATAGTCTTAACTGAATAACACAAATCCTTAATTAATTAAAGCAATTCTAAGCGCTATACTAAGGACAGATAGAAATGTCTTAACTGGTTAACACAAGGTTTAATCAACTAAGCGAATGTTGGATACAAAATCGAAGCCTTTTAATCGGTTAAAGAAAAGGAGTTAACTAGCTAAAGGTCAAAGTTAAAGTGTCAAGAAGCGCCCAAATTCGAATTCAAAATATTGATGACTGTCCAAGGCACCAAAACAAAAGATTTAAAGTTGAAGAATTCTTAATTGGTTGGAGCCCATTTTAATCAGTTAAGGATGAATGGAGAGAAGTTTCAATCAATTAAAAGGAGTATTAATCTATTGAAAGGAGGCTAGCCAAAAACAGTGCTTGAATGTGCTTTAAAACATAAAGTTATTAATCAGTTAAAACTGTTGTTTATTGGTTAACACAAAGAAGTAGTGTGCAAGTGAAAAAAGACTTAATTGGTTAAAGCCTGCCTTTAATCAATTAATGAAGTACTTTTTGCACATTTGAATTTAAGCACAAAATGACAAAAAAAAGGGGCTAGAAACGGCTAGTTTCTATCTCTAATGTCTAGAAGTGATTTTGCAAGTATTTAAAGCCTCTCCAGTAGTCAAAAATCATATAGAAAAGCCATCCAAAGTGATTTGAGCTTAGAAGACCAAAAACTTTCTCTTTACACTTATATTTCACTCCTATCCTTTGAAAAAGTGTTTAGGCTTAACTTTATACATTTTATATCAACTAAATGATCAATTGTACTTCATCTTTTCTCTATTTCTTATTTACTTAGAGTGTGAAAGACACTCTAAGGGGTAGATCAAGTTTGGGTCAGCTTGGTTGTTATTGTACGTTTTAACTTAGCCTCAGAAAAGTTAGTTTTAGGTTTTGGTTGATTTCGAGAAAAGCCATTGTTAAAAGTTATGGCTGAGCCTGTGAAAAGCCATTGTAAAACCTTTGTGGAAGCTTGAGAATTCCACTAATTTTAGTACATTGGTTTGAAAATCCTTGATTGGGAGATCAAGGTAGTGTATATAGGTCAAGGAGATCGACCACTACAAATCATTGTGTTTTGTCTACTTTCTTTTATTTTCTTCTTACTTTTAACACTTAAATCATTCATTCAGTAAGCTTTAAACTTCCA